>NW_018020653.1:653453-719699 GCF_002006095.1 Pseudomyrmex gracilis
TATAGGATGCTATACTTGCATCTCGTATATGAGAGATCCCAAATACCCCCCTAATTGAAATTAAATTTATATTGCGAAAAAAAACTCCTCGGCCAGGAGTCGAACCTGGAATCTCCGGCTTTCCGTGCCGTCGCCTTTCCTATTTAATTGTTTAAATCACGCTGGAGGAAGATGGCGTTGTTCGAATATATATGTATGAATATTGCGAGAAAAACTCCAAGTGCCTCGGTTGCCGAATATAGGAAAGGCGACGGCACGGAAAGCCGGAGATTCCAGGTTCGACTCCTGGCCGAGGAGTTTTTTTCGCAATATAAATTTAATTTCAATTAGGGGTGTATTTGGGATCTCTCATATACGAGATGCAAGTATAGCATCCTATATGCATTTTAGAATTGTTATTACAATTCGAATTTCACGTGTAAAAATTTACACGTGAACACGTATATATGTATATATTGTAAGATCTTTCAAAAAGATAGACCAATTTGTGATGGATATTCTGCAGGATATATAAATGAACAGAAACTGTAAGATCTCAATTTGTAAATTTCACTTTTAATTATCAAGAATACAGGTAACGATCTAGCACAGCTGTATGGTTTCGGTACTGCCGCGGACAAGTGCGGCCCGTCTCGCAATCGAGGCTAACAGGTAACCTTGGTATCATCCAAGGCTAAGGCTGATACCACGCTTGAATATTCGGTAGACACGTGAACATTAACTGTTCACCATCTCGAGTGATCGTGATCCTGTTATCGCCGCATGTCTTAACCTTTCTATAAATTTACTTGCGTGATTATCTTAATATTCTTACAATATATACACGTATAATTTCCGCACAACACCTAGCGAACGGCTCTCATGACCGAATATATATATTTATTAGTATGTAAAGTGTAATTTCAAAAAGTATATACACGTTCGTGTTTAACTAATGAAGATCTAGCTCAAATATGTATTGTACTTTCTTATAATAATTCGGTAGATTTGTAATAGAAACTTCTTAAAGAAAATACAAATCACATGTCGACATTCAGAAATTAATTATAATCACGATTGAAAACGCTGACTCTCACGAGTGTTTAATTCATTTCGGGTGCGCGCGCGGTTTCCGTTGCCTACCTACACTTGTCCATTCGGACAATAAAGTATCATTTCCATTTTACTACAGAAACGAGAATGGAAGAATACGTGCGATACGACCAGTCCGATAGCTGCTCCTTTTGTCCGTTACGCCGAAATAAGACGGAATTTATGGGATCATAAACGGCTAAACCCGCGCACACTCATCAACCAAAATATCCCCTCAATCATGTTGTTTGTGTCCCACGTGATGGGGCCTGACGAAACACAGTACATAGAGGAAAGGTGCGAGAGTTCTTTTCGATTTTTAAATAGACCTCCGCAGCACATGCTTTTACGACATATCGTTCGTGAATGTCATAAAGTGGCCAATTAAAAGAGAGCGTTTACGAAACATAATATTACATACATACATCATATCTCGTAAACTCTCGTACTTTTAATCTTAATTACAGTTGTTTCAACTCGACGTAATTAATCTTTGTGTGTTCGGAGGAAACTTTTCAAATGGATTAGTGTCCCTTGTTTAATTTAATTACTCATTGTCAAACATATACCAACAAGACTCTATTGACATCAAGAAACTTAAAGAAAGAAAGTTATTTCTCTATCTTTTTATTTCTATTTAAATATATTGTGCATCAACATTGTTTAATCCAATCAAAATATTTGCAAGATACGCATCTCAAAATAATCGTATGTGTAATTAAGACAACAATAAAGAAAACAAAACAAGCGATAAATTGCGGAGAATTATAAGATATATATGACGTCATAAGAGTACGAGATGCGGGAATATTTAACGCACATTTTGATAGGCTTTTTGTCACTTATACAGCGGTATTCTCAGCGTCTGGCGAGAATTTAATTAATGACCATCGGTGTAAAGAGTGCACACGCGAGAGATCGATCGATATCAGATGTCAATTAGCGGTGCGCGTAACAAATTGCATAATCGCGCTACGATGACAACAGAGTATGTGGCGGCACAATGTAAAAAAGAAGAATATTGTATCAAGAGGTTATAGCGTTCAGCATGATGCAAAGTCTATGCGCAACAATATAAATTATATTTTGTTTACACACATATTAAACGGTACGATAATTGTTTCACTACAAAAAAAAAAAAAAGATAATTAATGGATGCTTTTTGTCACACAGTCACCATATTTATAATCACAAACTAATTTATTTCCTAAAGAAGTTTATTTCACGTAATTAAAAAGAACGAATAAAAAAAAGCAGATGAAGAATCATTCAAAATCGGCTGCGTTTTATTGATGTATGAATAAAATGCCAACGATGTGTTTTGACGAATGTGCAAATGTACTTGTAGCTGTGGAATAATAATACCTATATATGTGTATAATATACACACGTACATTCAATAACGATTTAACTGACTTCATTGTCGTATTAGTCAGATTACATCGATTATACGTATATATTCATATATGTATGTACGCACTCACGCATGCATCACAAATATGATAGTAGCATAGCGCGTATTTACGATGCATCGCGATGGTGGCGCGCAAATTCTATTGTTTAGTTAGAATTATAGATGGCCACCGAATATATATATGTATATATATATGTGTGTGTGTGTGCATATAGACGCACTATTTCCTTACAATCGATTGCGTAAACAACACAATTTCACGATAACTTAAAAACACGAACACTCTTTTGACATATATATCTGAAGACGAATTAAAAAGTGAATCAAGAAAATTCCGAAACGTTGCAAAGCGTTCATCTACACGTTTTAAGAGAATACGAAAGAAGATTTAAAAAAAAAAAAGATTTAAAATTTTGCTAGACATGTCTACAGAAAAGTCGTAAGGATCGTAATTTATAATACGAACACCAGAGCAGATGTCACACAATATTTCTGAGGTTTCTATTACAGGCAATAAAAATGAAAAAGATACACGTGAGGAGACACATGGTGTTAGGGAGTTTTCCTTTTTTTCTGAAATGATGTGAATATCTGCTTTCACAGGATAAATATACCGCCCCGCGATATTCGATTCCAACAAACATTGCTCTATTTCGGATAAAACAGACAGTAATATAGTCATCTGATCTCCATAAATACTTGTATTTGTAAATATATTTAGTATAAATTGTGTAACGTGATTCTGAGAAGTCTATGAAAAATCTATACGCCTCAAAAGGTACATATATCTTGTTTTTTTTTTCAATAATTTAGTTTTGGTGTAACTTTGCGTCTTGGTTTTTCTTAATCATAAAAAAGTGCAAAAGTAATTGCGAGAGAGAGAGAGAGAGAGAGAGAGTGTGAATAAATAAATTAAATTTTTACAGTTATAAAATTTCAGAAAATTTATAACGTTATCTCTAGTCAGTATATCATGTATGTAGATACCATATTATCGCATGATAACATCGAACACTCACTATGATTTGATTATCACATTTCATATGCGAAACATATTAAATCGCGAATATATTAGCGCACCTTGCTTAGCGATTCGTTATTACGCATAATCGCGTTCTGTCGGGAGCGAATCATTTAGAAATTTAATGTCATGAATGTTAAGCAACGCCTCTCGTTTACGTTGGTCGTTAATGTACCCGAGAATACAGGTAATTCGGTAAGCATAAATTTTGAAGCCGCTTTGTTTTGCTTCTATGACGCTTCCAGTCAATTATACTTCAATCAGAATTAAATCGCGTTTTTTTTTTGTTTCACTTTCGATTTCTCGAGAATTCAACTGTTTGTAATTTATTTTATTTTTCAATATCAATTTTTTTCTTCAAAAACTAAGCCTCTTACACGACAATTTTATTCCACACTTTCAATTCATTTTTGCACAAAAGAATCACCTCTTTTTCTGTTATATCACTGCGTTGTCTTGCCACACTCTCTGTATATATGCGTGTGTAGTTATACATTTTTCCGAGTTTCTATACACATTTGTTTCTATGCAAATTTTGTTCTCGTCAAAATAAACCAAATAGATGGGATACGTATCTTTGTTGAACCAGAATAGATTAAAACCGCGGCGCGCGTTACAGTGATTCGCGCGAATCAAAGTGGAAAATCAGACTGCGACTATGTAAATCCGTGAATTATACGCCGACCGATCGTATCGAATACACAGATAGTTTCGTAATAGATTCGTAACTCCTAGTCGCGCTTTCGTCTGGCTCGCGGTTGTTCGATCGACCACCCTTGGTAATTCTACGATTAATGCGTTTAATCTGCCTCGCATTACACGCACGCAGCTATCGCAGCACGCGACGATTTGCGTACGGAGAACCAGTAATTTCTAACGATTTTCTATTGCACAAACAAGCGAATACGAAAAGCTATATTATCGTTTCCCTCACAAATATTATATTACATAACATCGAAAAATATGAATAAATTTTTAAAGAAACATTAATCTCGCGATGAGATACATATTTATTTCTAATTTACTTTTGGTGAATGAATGAAACTTTGGTCTCTTCTCGTTGAACTTTAATGTTTACGTGAATGCTGAACTAAACTTGATGTTCGCGATTCATAAATTTGTGAGTTATTAATTTAAAAAAAGGAATTAATTTAAAAAGAGACATGATACAAGTACGCACCCGAGGACGTCGTGAAGCCGGCGTGCATAGCATACCGCGGCGCGGCCATGTGTTGAGGATGTGAGGTTGCTGGCAGAGCCGCGTGCGACGGTGGGATCGTCGCTTGAGGATGGACCGTTGCCGTCGGTCTCGAGAGTATTGTGTCGATGCCGTGGGGATTGCTGCCGACGGAAGTAATAGAGGTTGCCGGACTGTGTTTGCCACTGCCGGTAGGAGACGATTGACCTTGCGTTATAGTTGAAAGCGATGGTACGGTAATGCGGGACAATTGAATGCCACCCTGTTGCTGCTGAAGCGACGGATGCTGTTGCTGCTGCTGCTGCTGCTGTTGTTGTTGCTGCTGCTGCTGCTGTTGTTGTTGTTGTTGCTGTTGCTGCTGCTGCTGTTGTTGGTGACTCCTTTCCGCCATGGAGTGCAGTGCTGCCAGTGGTTGGCTACCGAGCATGCCACCACCGGCAGCGCTCAGATTAAGAAATTGCAGAACGTGGGGCGCGGCTGCTGCGTGAAAATCATGCAGCCAAGGTGGCCGCGGGGGCGGTGGCGAGTGGCTCGAGGCGGGTGGCGGTGAACATGAACCCAGCGAGGATCCCGCGGATGAACTGCGATCACCCTGATCCAGATGATTGTTGTTACGTCGATGCGCGTCACTAAGCGACGACGACATATTCTCGGCGATTTCGAGTCCGCCACTCTCCGGCGTGGATCGCGATGGCGGATCCGGACACGGGTCTCCGCTGTCGGCGCAGGGCTTGCCGCTGGTCAGAGAACACACCATTTCGCACCACGCATAGTTCGGTAGGGAACGAAAAATCTTAGCCGGTGCTTAACTGGTCCTGGATGCGGCTTGGAGCCGCGAGTCTCCTGACGCGTGTATTTCCGGCAAAAGGAGCCGGTCTCACAACGATGATGTGTCACGAGGATATACAGATAGGTTTGCACTGTGAGTTTTTGCTCAAACAATGATGTTCAACTAACGAACGACACAAGACTCGTCTGACACTCACCTGACACAAACGCGCACTCTTCAAGTTCTCTCGTTTGGGTTGGTCAATATCACTTTTCGATTTCTACGATTCCCAGTGAACGCACCGTATGACAAGTGACACTCGTTCGATGATTAGAAAAATAGTCACCGCACACCGTAGGCAATCATCGATATTCTGCGCAATGACATGAGGTATGATGTGCGTCGCGATCTGTTTCAAGCAAAGCGCATTCAGACGATATCAGAACGCGCACAACTAGAAAGTTGTCCGCCGAGTGACTAGCCGTGTCGCCAAGTGGTGTGCAACCAGGGTGCATCGGGACGCGCGCTACTCTCCGCCGGGAGATCGAGTCTCTCCCGTGCTTTCGCGTCCTTGCCCTCGCGCGTTCCGGAACCCGCGCATCAGAGGGAGAGGCAGCTCGACCCTCGACGCAAGTGGATTGGCGTACCGTTCGTAGGTTGGCTAAGTACTCGGGGGCGGTACCACAACCGGATTGGTCCAACTGGTGGCGTTCCACCGGAAGGAGAAGTGTTCCGGGCGGGGCCTCTCAATCTCGCGTTAGCTTCTTGTTAAGCGTCTTTCATTGTGTGTTTAAATTCGTAATTTATGATCCCGACTGAATAAAACAAGAACTTGCTAGTTCGCTCGCCCGCTTGCTCGTACATACGTTCGTCGGTACGAACTGGCTGGCTGGCTGGCTGGCTGGCTGGCTGGCTGGCTGGTCAGATGGCTCGTTTGGCTGACTGAGTCTCTTGGATCTCAGACTGGTTTTCTAGTGTGCTCGGGCATCTCTGCACAACTACAGTGGCACTCTACTGTCTCGATAACACGCTTCCTTCCTTTCGCCGCGTTCCTTCCTCTCTACTTACCCATCTTTTACTGTTTCTGTCTCATCGCCCTATCCTTCCTGTCCCGCGCAACTCCTATCCACCGTCAATGCTACTGCTACTACTACTACTGCTACCACCACTACCACCACTACTACCACCACCACCACTAGCACCACCACCACCACCACCACCACTACCACCAACACTACCACAGCTATCACCACTCTTTAGTCTTTCAGTCAAGTAGACAGAGCAAATCGAGTTATTTGCTGCCAATGGTCCATTTGGCCTGTTCCGCTATACGTATGCCGATGCACATGTCAACGAGACGTCGGTTACCTCATCCCGATGAACCATCGTCGCGTCGCCCCGTGCCGCGGAGCGCGGCTGACGTAACTAATGTCGGGATGAACTTGCCGGCTCTCTCCCGGCTCTCTGGCAACCGACCAATGTAATGTCGGCTGCGCTTCGTCGCTCACTCCCGCTCGTCTATTGGATCCGCGTTTTAGACTCGCCTTCGACCGAACGGATAATTTACGGCGGCCGACTGCACTTCACGCTCCGAGTCATTAAGCGCCGCGTAGGCGGGATGTACTCAACCCCCTTTTCCTTCCTTACCTTTCTTCTCCCGAGAAAGCGCGCAGAGCGCATATAATTTCTTTCTTCGACGTACCGATCGTTTAATCGTTAAACAAATCTCTCGCAAATTTCTCTCCGCTCGTGTGAATTAAACATTTTTAAACTTAAAGCAAATTTTTTGAGAGAGAGAGGGAGAGAAATTTCACTTTTTATTGCTTTTATTTTTGAAATGTATATTTTTTCTTGGTTTTATTACATTTAGAAGTTTTACAAATACAAGATATAACATATGTGTGCGTGTATGTACAGAGTGTCGTAAAATAATACATCGAAAGGATTTTCGATCAAACATAGAGGAAAGGGGAGAACATTTATTTAAAAAACATGCGAGAATTCTCTCGTATAGAGATGTAATATTTTGACTGGCATTGTACATGCAGGCACAATATCTGCATCATTAAACGCAACAAGATCGATCGTTAAGAGTAATTATGCTAATGCAGCTCGATTATAATGAAGGCCCGAAATAAGCTTACGGGATATCATCATTACCACGTTCAAATACGTGCGTATTATTAATAATGAAACAATAATGGATATTATTAAAACAGCATGATGCAATAATAGTCGGCAAAGCAGCGCAAAATTGCCAATATATTCTTTACTCTGTATTTTAATCACCCCAACCGCATTACCTCTCTAATATTATATACATCTCTCTCTCTCTCTCTCTCTCTCTCTTTCTCTCTCTCTCTTTCTCTTTCTTTCTCTCTCTTTCACTTTCTATCGCTATTTATTTCGAAAAGAAACGTTTTAAATACGTTTCATAAAAGCGTGACTGGCACAACATAAAATACGACTTAATTAACGACAATATATTTTTTTGTAAAAAAATTTTTACGTGTTATTTTATATTCAAAATATATATTTTCTACGAAGCTTCAATTTAATTATCGCGTCGTTTTTTATACTTGACAAAGGGCGAAAATATAAAATGGATAAAAAAGACCAGCGGAAAAGCGATCTAAGTATTCTCTAGATCTGAAGACCGAACGAGATTTAAATCTATTTTATTTGACCCCGAAGGGGATCAGTCTTTCATGGAGAAAAGCAATGTCGTGAAGGGACGGAAGAAGAATTCTTATCATCACGTTGCTTTTTCCGTCTCTTCAGAACATACTTTGAACATACTTCAAAACTTCTATAAAACACGAAAGAAATTCACTCTTTTAGCGCGACAAACATTTATCTTTACTTATAATCAGATGTTATTTTTTTCTAAATCTCTCTTTTTAAAATTGAAAAACAAATTTTATTAAGATATTGTTGCCTGGTACATCAGTAGTAAATATTTTTGACACTTCGTATAAAGAAATTCAAAACATGTTTAACGCGCGTAAATTTTGTCGTTTAAAACTACGCCTATTATTCAGTTTTCTCTCCCTTTAGGAAAAGTCATTATACAAATTCGGCTACTTGTATTCTTGTAGTCCCACCCCTTATTCCTCCCCATCAATGATTGCCTCTTCCCTAAATCCCCTTAGTAAACTTCTCTCTCTCTCTCTCTCTTTCTCTCTCTTTCTCTCTCTCTCTCTCTTTCTGTCTCTCTCTCTTCCTCTGTTTATCGGTTATCTCTTCGGTTTAGGGTGGAATTATTATACGGAGACTAAAGTGTCTCACATAAAGTCGCGCAAATTACATGCTTCGATACGTGTTAAGTTTTATCGTAGTGATTAACTGATACTAACAGTAAAAACCGTTAATCTTTCGTCCAGTAATCAGGTATTAACTAACACAGGGTCGCATCTGCAGAAGATTTTATGGCTAACATATAACAATGGATTAACCAACTATGTAGAAAAAAGTTCTTTTCTATCTATTGGAAAACCGTCTTTAAGTAGAGAGACCAAGTAACAGTCATTCTCGCAAAACATCAAAATAATCTAAGTACTAAAAATCTTGATCCATACGCCAAGAACTAACATACAGAACGCTTCTGTGTTCGTCGTCAATAGCTAATTCGTATTCGTGGCACGATCGCGCGTCGCATGATCACGCTGTATAGATTTAAATCCGTGACGCATCGAAAGTTGACAACGTCGTTTCGCTGTCGCGAAGGAAGAACTCACGAAGAGCACGAAAAACTTTCTACGGTGTCTCCCTCAATCTGATAATACATTTTCGTTGAACTTGAAAAAAACGAGTGTTTCAGAAAAAAGAGAGACGGCCGAAGAGACGTCGCCAAACGTGATTTTTTTTTTCGCGATCAATTTGCAATTTTTCTGTTTGAGAAATGTGTCATTTGATTTTTTTCACTTTATATTCTCACGTACACGTGAGAATTGGTGAGGAAAAATTTCATACGTTCTCTAGAGAAAACACAATTGAGGAATTAAAACGTTTTAAAGAGAGAAAGAAAAAGAGACGCGTAAAGCAATATTTATACGTATATCTATAATTTGAAAGGAGGCACTTCCTTCCATGAGTACAGGACAACAACGGTGGTAAATGGAGCGTCGAGGGAAGCGGTCTCTCACCCGATATCTCGAGGGGCGGTTTCGGTAGTGTGACCTAATTTTACGGAACATCGGTTCTTATTAATGACGCAACGAAGCGAAGAGCAGGTGAAGAGAGAGCTCACACATAAATGAGAGGTAACTGTGACAGTGAAGAAGTTATTTCGCGCGCGGACACCGGGCCCCGGAACACTATTGTGCGTTTGCGACTCGTCACACGCCGATGATTGCATTATATTAGGCGTACAGAGTCGATCGCTCGTCCGTGGATAATCCGTATCATGACAGTTATTCCCTTATTTCTTTCTATTGTAATAATACGAGCTTTTAGCACATCATTCTCGCGCAGCGCGAAAAATCGCCTTTGCAGTCGCGCGTCTACATATGGCCAATATATTGTTTTATTTTCATCCTGACGTTATATCAATCGTGTGTCGTGTATTATAATTTAACGTATCGTAAAACTCACTTCATCGAGTACGTTCTATTCATAATCAATTAAGACTTAAGGCTCGTTGAAATTGTCAACAAGAAATATATACGGCCATACGAGCCATTCGCAGGATGTTAGTGCGGAAACTGTGCGTGTACATATATATACATACATGTAACGAATTCTACTTGTAAATTTTTACAAGTGTTTTTTTTTTTTTTTTTTGAATTGAAATCTCAATTCTTAAATTCATACGGGATGCTNGATTTGCATCTCACATATGNAAAACCCCGGATACCCCCCTAACTAATTTTAAAATATTGCGAAAAAAACTCCTCGGCCAGGAGTCGAACCTGGAATCTCCGGCTTTCCGTGCCATCGTCTTCCCCGTTAGGCCATCGAGGCACTTATATTTAAAAAACGTTCTATTAATATTTAAAAAACCCGTTTGATTACATTTTATAACTTTCAAGCTGTCGTATATAATTTATTCTTGCGTAAACGGCACATAATAAGACAGCACTTAATAAATACATGTGGTACTAGAGAGCAAGAATAGATACATATTGTTGAACATGAGATGGTCGCGCTAATTGGAAAATGAAAAGACGGGTTCGCCTTCAGGAAATTCCATATTTGAGCCGGCTGGCACGAAATATGACGAATATAATTTGAACCGCAATGATCCACTCAAAGTGTATGCACTAGTTAGGAAATATATATATATATATATTAGGTCTACCGGAAAGTTCTGTCCGTTTTTGGAATAAAACAAAATACAAATTTTTCTTAATTTTTCAAAAATGGGATATACAAATTGCCTTTACGCTGGCAAGAAATCATTAATAATAATGGCAATTATATTATTTAATAAAGTTTATTGACGGTAAGAAAAATTTGTATTTTGTTTTATTCCAAAAACGGACAGAACTTTCCGGTAGACCTAATATATATATATATATATATATCAGTTTAAGATTTAAAAAATAAACTATATTTTGAGATGGAAGTGGAATAAAAAGCTCATATTTTATACGCGTACAAAGCACGTCCTAGCTAGAACAGTTACTGCATCTAACATAACGGCGTGACCAAGAAAGAAGCTATCCTCGACTTATAGTTTGGGTAGCGCTTTCAACTTGAAAGGATTAGGTGAAGGATACGATAGCTCGGGGAAGCCGAAATATTTCTTTCTCTCTTCTCTTTTCTTTTCTCTCTCTCTTTCTCTCTCTTGCGACAAGTAGTTTTATATTTCGTCATATTGTTGCGTCGACATTTATAAATGCTGGTCCAGCAGTGGCCGATTATGACGATTATGGTGACGAACAGAAAGCGCGAAGATAGAGAGGAAAAAGAAGGAGAACGGAGATGACGTTGGTGGACCTTAATGCGACGGGACGACTGTGTGAATCAGCGAAATCAATGTGTCTTCAGGAATACTAAAACATCTATTAGTGACGCTTCATCATTTTGCGATAATATTCGCGCCGAGGCTTATGCTGTGAATGCGGTATATATCCTTTGCAGAAATCTTTAACTACCGTACATCCTCCTCTTAAAAGTGTATTGTAGCGGGAGCGATTCACTCTGAATAATATTTCAATGAAATTTGAATTGAGACAGTTGGTATCGCGGTTTTGTTTCATCAAAGAACGAAGCGTCATCAACTGCAAAATTAATTTTCATCGATTATTTTACTTTGCATATTAACTGCAAAAACAATAACGTTATACGAGATAAGTTTATGATATGGGAATTGTTTACACAAACATAAAGCTCTAAAAAAAAATTACAATTTTCTTTGCGTAAATTTTACACACACATATCTTCCATATTCTCTTGCATAATCACGCATAATTAGTTTTACTCTGACAAAGTTAATGTAGTTACGATTTAAACTATTTACGTTTATATCAACTATTTGTATTTACTTCGACGGTTACAAACAACTAATGTACACAATTAACATATAAATTGTTACACAGCTAATTACTACTGAATTTTAAGTACAATGTGTGCCATTTGTTGATATTGATTTGTTCGTAGACGTGTACACAAACATAATATTATATGCGCGTGTGTATGTAAAATAGATTCTAGATAAATTAAAGTTTTTTTTAAAATAGTATTTATACACTTTTTTTTATCTAAACTTTGAGAATTATAAAATATCATAGATAATTTTATTATTCATTTAAAGAATAAAAGCAATTATTTGGTTTATTAACTTTTATCATATTTTAAGGGGAACAATACGGGGAAAAGATCAAATATACAAGATCGAGGGTACAAGCAAGCGAAAAGCGCGCGCCGGCCCTGAACGCCATATAGACAAGAGCGCTCATTCGTTAACTTTAACTTTTTCTCTTGCAAAGAGAACTTGTCGGACAAAATGTTGATAAGAGAAAAAGTTGTTTCTTTTATAGTATAAAAAATCACGCCTTGTATCCCGAATGCGAAAATTTTCATCGCGTTGTTCGGAAAGTTCTTAGCGTGGTTCAGCTTATTCTTTTAACTTTGATGCAAACCGTTTCCCGTATTCGCACCTCTAGCTCTAGGTTGACGCTGCGTCGATGTTAGATGTAAAAAGTGACATCCGCAGCAACGTGCGTGTCACCACCGGCCGGTCACAGATACCCCAGATCTATATAACGCGTTCGAACGTTTTCTCTGCGTGTACTCACGATGACTGATAGATCAGAAAAGGAAAGGACACTGACTTAAGCCTGTTTGTCGGCCCTTACCAACACTGGGAGCAGCAGCTGTATCCCCCCCTCGTTCGGGGGCACCGGATCCTTTCAGAGCCCCTCAACAAAAGCGGCTGTCGTATTTGGACAGTATTAGCGTTAAATTTGGTCAATGAAATGGTTTAACAGGACACTGCCGTGGAATATGGTATAGCGGGGAGAACCTACCTTTGATCCGAGAGAAATTCTTGTCACGAATACACTACTGGCATATGATTGGGATGTAGTAGTAGTTGAACGTCAAGCACAAATGGTTACTTCTTTATTTAAGATCCAAGAGATGTAAAACTAACATTATATTACAATTAATTATAACAAGTAACATATATGTCATTGAAAAATACATAGCGCAAATACGAAGTTAACGCGACTGCGCTGTAAAGATATTTGACTTGTTCTAAAAAATGTAGGTTCCGTTGTGACCAAAAATAAGCTTCGATACGTCGCTTCACAAGCACATATACATATTTATAAATCAGTTATTACTAGTAGTACAATTAGATAGATAAAGTAATTGTTGGCGGGGTTATCTGATAGAGATTTGACATATCATATCGCCATGTTTTACTGTTATTACCGAGCATTATCTACCGGCACCGGGGGGTAGAGAATAGGATGCGCCACTTAAAAACAAAATTCACGCCGTTAAATCGAGCTGTACGATCGCTATCTACCCACCCAGTAGCAAATCTCGCAGCCGCCGTAGAATCCCTTTCGACATGGCGGGGAGAACATGTGAATTTTCCTCCCTGATCTTCTCTCTCTCTCTCTCTCTCTCTCTCTCTCTCATGTTGCTGTATCTCGCGGAGTTCTTACAAAGATACCGCGGGACAGTCATTTCGACAGAATCATCCTCAATAAAATCGTTTTTTTTTTTTGCACAAATTTAATTCGTGTATGTTGCGTATATTATTATTAAGATAAATGAAAAAAAATGAAAATAATATAATTCTACACAATTAAAATTTTTATTTAATAAAACGTACGTGTGTATTGTACCATATGATATTCTCTTTTTACATTTTTTTTTATCGAGCCGGTGCGTATTTACATCTTGGGCCATTATGAGCAAACAATCGGTCATTGATAAGTCATTGACTAGCGTACCAAAACGTGGACTCATCGCGCGACGTTTATTATTTTATTTATCCGAGTTTATTAATTCCTTAATTCTTCAACGGGCATGCTCTCGACGGATGCAGCGACGAAGCGCGCTGCGCGGAATAGAGACAGGGCCCTAATGCATCAATGTCAACGCGAGCAACATTGTTCCCGGATGCAACGACTCGGGCGCCTAACGACGTATTTATGACGTCACGTTGCGGCTTAAATAATAACCAGTCGGTGATGGATGGCCGCGGTGCGATGCGGTGCGGTGGCCGCGTAGAAAACCGACATCATTATTCTGTATCGGGAGCCCCCGTC
This sequence comes from Pseudomyrmex gracilis, assembly GCF_002006095.1. Lineage (NCBI taxonomy): Eukaryota > Metazoa > Arthropoda > Insecta > Hymenoptera > Formicidae > Pseudomyrmex > Pseudomyrmex gracilis. Next base: position 667,656 of record NW_018020653.1, read on the forward strand.
TATACGTAAAGATCTCGGATTCCTCCCGCGAGCGGGTGTCATTGCACGGCTAACAGATGCAACTAATCTCTCCGCATTAGCGGAAGCTCGATCATGTCGATTTCCCAGCCAGTCGCGCCGTCCTTCTCGTAGCCCACACCTCAGCTTGCACGATTTTATCCCGTACAAGATGTTCTAGATCCTCTTTCACATATATTAATTTCGTCAGTCGTAACGTTCTTTTTTCCTGACAAACAGCTGGATTGTTTTTTACATAAAATGTTTTTCAAATATTTTGAAAGTTGCAGTAAGAGATATTTTATTTTGTTATATATTTTTATACATAATTTTATTCTAATTTTTATTTTCTCTCTCTCTCTCTTCTCTTTTTACGGACATGCAGTCTGAAACAAAGTCGGCAGGTTCATCATGACAAATTTATGTTGGAAGATCAAGTCGAGTCTTACGACTGATTAAAAGAGAGCAAAGAGAACATTGCTTTACTAGCGAGAAGGAGCAAGAAAGGGGGAATCTCTACTACCTCGTTTCCTTTCTCCACTCCACATCCTGCCTTTCTTGAGACTCCGAACAAACGACTCCGGAACGCGCTTTTTCAGTCACGACACGCGGTATAGAAACGCATCTCAAGCCAACAGAATAGCCAAAAAGCATCAAATTAGGCGGCGGCGCAGGTCAACTGCATGGGCGTCTCAGTCCCTCTCGTAGGTTCGTGACTTTCGATCTGACTTTCGGCATCGCGCGGGGCCCAAAGCCGAGGGGTCCTACCTCCCTTCGGATATAGGGTTGCTCTCTATATAATGCTATAATACAAATAAGCAGTCAGTCAGTTTGAAGTCAGTCGCTGCTATGCGTTCTGGCCACGTATTGCCGCTTCGGTCTATTATAGTTCTTGATCTCCAGCCATTATGCGTCCTCTACCTTTCCTCCCTTCTCTCATCCCATTGCAAAGTCACTCGCTACGATGTACTGTGTAGCATAGTAGCACAGTCGTTCTTTTTGAATGCATTTAGAAAGTTCTATTAGCGTTTATCCTGACAATGTCGAGTCTAAAATTGTAAATAAAGTATAGTGAGAGATATTGTATATACATATGGTTACACAATCAAAAATAAAAATAAATATTGAAACCTAAAACATTTTTGCAAATTTATCTGCTTATTCTTCATTTTTTGTGTAAATTTTTGTTTTATTTTTATAAATTAAAATTCCGAGATAACGAGAGATAGAGAGAGGATTGAAACTTTTGCTACCATGTCTATAGAATGTCGTAGTGTGCAGTAATTATATATATGTATATATATATATATATACATATATATGTGTATATATATATATACACACACACACATATATATGTATGTATATATATATATATATGTATATATATAGCGTGTTGCAAAGTTTCAAATCGGAAATCGAAACTCGTAGCTCGCGCGACGAAATTAAATGAAAATTCATGCCTTAAAGTTTATAATGGAAGGCATCAATCGGCTTTTTTTTTTAGCAAGAAACTTTAGAACTGCGGCTGTTCAACACGGTAATGCTGGCTGAAACTTATTTAAAACTCTTCCTATTTCGATATATGCGCTATCGTAAAATACGCGCGCAACATGGCGTTAATGTAGATCTCGTTTTTTTTTTTTTTTTTTTTTTTTTCGTTTTAGCAGTCATAGCAATAGTAACTGGATAGTAAAAAATAGTAATTGGGTAGTATAGTGACGAGCAATGAATCGCGAAAAGATTGAGAGGAGCGCAAAAAAAGGAGAATGATCGTTCACAGGCTATATTCTTATCCTATTGAACAGTCATTTTCTTATCTCCGCATTCTCTCTAATCTTTCCGCGATTTATGCTCGTTAGTGTACATACATACAGCGTTTTAACTTCATCACAGAGAAACTTTTATCCAACGATCTTTTATTTACATATAATAAATCTATATGTATATCTACACCATATGGTTTTGTCTGATTGAAAATATCTTAACGTCAAATAACAATTCGAAAAAGTGGATTAATAAGAAAAAGAAAAATATATGACAGAAAATAAATGAAAATTTAATTATCCATGTAGCGCTTGGGGTTTCTTGGGGGCTGAGACACATAGTAGACTATTTCTCACTAACGTCCTGTCATCGTGCGATTCATCGTGCGTACCATTGCAGTACCGACTCAGAGAAACTGTAAAATGCACCCACTTAGGCAAGAAGCACACCCCTTCCTCTTGTCTTCCCGTCGTCGTGACAGACGGCAATGGAGGCACGGGGTAGGCAGAGATCTATCGGAGAATTAGTGACATCTACAAGTTGCACCCCCCGACAAGAGAGAGAAAGAGAGAGAGAGAGAGAGAGAAAGAAAAAGAGAGAGGGAGGAAGAGAGGGAAGGAAGAGAGGGAGGAGAATACTCGCGCGTTGGGACGGACTTAGACTAGCGCGGGTGCGGATTTTCCCCATCTTCGCCCCGGTTTCGCTTCTCTCGCTTCCCTTGCCAGAAACCCTACCTCCCACCTACACATCTCCCTCAATATCCCCCTTGTTTCGCTCTCGCCGATTTAATCTGGGATTCAGCACTCAATTTGGTGCGTTACACGGCGGTTTGTATGCCCCAGCTCGCCTTACCCGCCACATCCGCTACACACACCCTCTCTTCTCTCTTTCTCCACTTCTCTCTCTGTATTAACCTATCTACCTATCCTCTGCACACACACACACACACACACACACAACGAACCGCCCATCGCTGGAATCGCCTCGTCTCTTGTTCCCACCACTCTTGTTCTCATTCTCTCGTAAGCGGAGACTGCTACACACCGCCTACCTTCTTTTCCCTTGTTTCTCCTTCGCTCTTTCCTCTCTTTTGTCCTTCTCGCCTCTCTCTCTTTGCCTTTATTCCTCTTTCCCTCTCTTTATCCCTTAGTCACCGTCTCTCTATCTTTGAGAGACCAACTACATACCTTCTCCAAATGCCACCCCTCAAGCTCTTTTTCTCATTCCTCTCTCGCTGTCTCTGAGAGGGAACACTTTCCGACGTTCTTAATGTTTTCACTGTTCGTCTCCCCTTTTCTCTCCTATCGCCGTCGACGCAAACGGCGTCGTCACTACCACCGATGTCTCGTTCTCTCATTCCCTTCTTTAGCGGCGCTTCTTTAACCTACGTTTTTCATTTTTTTTTTCTCTCTGTTTGAAACCGAGTGTAAGAACGTAGGCGTTGTCTCCTCTCTCTCTCGTTCTCTTTCTTCTCTCTGTTCGGCCCCCTCGCGTTTGCGTATTTAAATTAGATTAGATAAGTTAATCAATGCGGTATTCAAAGTAAAACCCGGGATTTTGTGTGTCGCTCGGCGAGAAGAACGAACTGCGTAGTGGGAAGAGCGAGAGGGGAGGCATTATTGACAGTTAAATCGCGCGCGATCGCTTCATCTCGACTCAAAGGAAAACGGCAAGTTGGTCGACTAATGCGCACTTTTACTTTTTCTCACGTATCGAACCGAGAAAGATAGGAAAATCCTTCACTTATTGCGCGATCGCTTATCAAAGCTTATAGTGAACGATCGATTTGCAATGATTGTCGGTTGAATTTATTTTAGTTCTGTTTGGGGGACGCTTTTCCGAATCTCGCTTTAAACAATCTCGTGATAGTCTTCAGTCGTTGTCCGTAAAGACCGTAATTTCAGAGATGTTGTTGTTGAAGAGAACTGTTGCAGTTACTGCGAGAGATATTCGATCTCGATTTTTGCTGAGATACTGCTGGATATATAAAACACGTGGATGAAACACGTTAAGTTAGTTAAAGAATTGAGAAAAGTTAATAAAAGATTTTGAAAATTGTCTATTTATGTTTGTATTTCGCGCACGCGTATTTTATTATTTGCAATAAAATAAAATCCGCATTAAAATTCGAGACTTGATTCCAACTAAGTTGGAATACGATCGGAATCTCTGATAAAATAAAAAAAAGCGGAAGGACTCTTTTGGCCGGAGTACACTTGGCTAGTTGCCCTTACGCGACACTCCTTTTAATCACCAAGAAATGTCTAGTAAAAGCAGTCCAAGCTTGCCGGAAAACAATGTCCCCGAGCGGGGACATTCCATAATTTCAATCTTTCTCCGTTGAGTACCGTACGATTGTCTGGATGTTCGTTCCGTTTAGTACAAGTCATATGTGTTTCACAAAGAGAACGCGTTATAGATGAAAATCGCTCTACCGTGCATGCACATTTGAAAACAAATTCGAGACACTTTTCTGAATTTCTTTCGTGCAAAAAAGTGCTCGCTTGAAAAAAATTTATATTAATTTCTATTTATAAGCTCGCCGTTCTCTGAGCCATCTCGATTTGCCTTCTCCTAAGGAATTCCTGATTTTTCACATAACACATATACGAAAGATAATCTATCAAAGTCACACGGAGAGTACGTTTGCACAGTAACGTTAATCCGATTTGGTAACAACCGTTTTCGTGAAAATGTCAATTCAGCCAATCACATTAATCGATTGGCTGAAGATGTATGCGACCTCGACTGCATATCAATTCAATTGCACAATCCCCAACGTTACTTTCCGAAATCAATTTTGTTAAGTTTACTAAGTTTAAAAAATCCAATTGCGCGTACACGCCGGCGTCAGATTGCGCCTGCATTCTGTGAGAAATACCGATAGCAGATTGCGTGAAGTTTATCCATTGCGGTAGAAGACAAATCGACATAGGAGGAAAAGGACCCTCTTAGGTACATCGGTGGCTGACAAACTGACCAAAGCCGTCCTTCCACGACCCTCTCGGCCGCCACATTATCGGAAGCCTGTGGACAGCAAAACCATTTATACTGTTAAAAGTCCGAGTAAGAGACACACAGAAACGACAGAACGAGATTGTGAAACAAAGAGAAATCGAAAGAGAATACAATTGTTTTTCATTCAAACGTAATATGTTTCGTTTGTGCACAGGTTTTTAAAACACTAATATTATTCATCGTGTGTGTTGGTGGTATTTTCTTTTATTTTCTTGAAGATTTGATAATTCAAATTTGTTTCAAAAAAAAAAAGAGAAAGAAAGAGAGGAGAGTTGAATTATTTTTTTTTTCCTCATTGTTTTTGAGTTGTAGACAAAAGACAAAGAGTTTTGGAGAGACGGAGATCCATGTAATTTTTACAAAGTAAAAACCTTTGTAGATAAGCAATTTACTCCAAGATAATCAGCTAACGGAATATATCTCACAAGGCAGTTTGCTTTAACCCGGCGGCAATATGGCTAAACGAAATAGAGTGAAATTCCTGCCTCGGATCCCGAATGGAGTGAGCACGGGTCGGTGTAGTAGTTGGTGGGCTATAATAACATATAAAGTAATTAAGGACATCGGGCGACAGCGGGCGGAGGACGACAGTAGAGGACACCGGGATTCCGGGCAAGAGGGAAGGGAGAGAGAGCAGAAGCAGGAAAACGGACAGGTTAGGGAATGCGACATTTACATAGTAATTAAATCGCGGGAGCAAGTGGGACCGTTGGGGGAGATACCGGTGCTCGAGCAATTACAGACGCATTAGATTGCGGTAAGCACTTGTTTATGGCCCGTTCTGCCTCACTGCTCTCTTCGCTCTCCATACTCGATTCCGCTTGGCCATTCTATTGTCTAAACCTTCTCTCTTTCTCTCTCTCTCCCTCTCTCTCTCTCTCTCTCTTCATTTCTTCGCTTCTTTTTCGTTTCCTCGTGCTTTTTTTCGATGCCATTTGAACTACCGGTGCACTATTTTCCCACCTTAAAGTAGAAATGGTTTTTACTTTCACAATTGTTGTAGATGCACTTGTGTGTAAAATTTAAAGAGAACAGAGAGAAATTCAAGGATAGAATTATTTTTTAAATTGTTAGTGTGTATTAAAGTGATTGTTTCGACAACGTTTTTATAAGTTACAATAATTTGTTCATAATATCTGAGAAATTGTTTAAATTGCATACACACATTTCTGTATATATTTTATTAATCGCTACGTATTGTATTATTTTTTTTTTTTAATGTGTGACATGAAACAGCGTTTAATATGTAAAATAAGAATGCAATAGACGATTCTCTTGAATTATTTAATTACAATGAACAACAATCAAGTGGAGACGCCAGGCGGCCGCCAGCAGATCACATTTATCTTAATGACGTCATTGCATGATGCACGAGCGGTTGAAATGTTAAGTAACGATATTAATAAATAGTGGAGTCCGTGTGTGCAACGCGCAGCGCAAATGGGGATCGGCGGGGCGCAACCCCTCGCGAGAGAGTGGTAGAACCGCGCGCGTGCACCTCGAGAGCGAGAGAGGGTGTCGTGAGTTATGAGCGCTGTGTGATATCGATGCATCAATTTGACTAAACGAAGGATTAATTTAATAACAAGTCAGCGGATGAGTCGTTGGATGATGTATAGAAAGAAGGGATGAAGAGATGTTTCAAGAGTAGAGAAGATAAATAAATATATATATATATATATATTTAGTATACACATCTAGCACGTTGTTATATCCGAAATTAATAATTAATTAAGTTATTCCTGTGTGCATTGCGTGTTTTATATTTCCGCAGTGAATAAGAAAATCTTATTGTTACAAGTTTATAGTTATAATGTCATTGTAAAAATTCCATTTAGTAAAACATCTTTATCCTATTGCTGTTTATTTAAACACGCGAAATGTCTGTGATTGATAAATTTTAATCGTTTAATTTAAAAAACCATATTTCGTAATCAAATCTCACAATTTTCGTATTAGACTTTTTTTCGTCTGAGAATTGTTTCCGCATATAACGTGCTAATACGCAATGTGAGCTTTAGAGCTATTCTTCCTTAATGATATAAGGAATCGAGCGTCTGTGCAATCTACTCTGAAACGTTTCGCCAATACGCGGAACAGCGGGCGGCGCAGAAACAACGATGGAAACAGCGGTAGTAGCATGAGAGGAGGGTTGAAAATCACTTTCATCGCGACGTAATGTTACTAAGCGACAACTTCTCTCTCACCCTCTATCTATCATGCCAATTAAGCAGCCCTCTCTCAGCAGTCGTCTCTTACAGATCTCTCTCTCTCTCTCTCTCTCTCTCTCTCTTCTTCTCTTTGCCCCTTTCTCTTTCTCTCTTCCTCTCTCTCCCTCTCTTCCCTCCCTTTTTGAGAGGAGTTATCGCGTGGGATTTATGCGACCCTTCAGAGCGATATATTTTTCACGATTACGATTCGTGTCAATGGATTGTGTGTGTGTATATATGTGTGTGTGAGATATTCCGTGAGTATAAGACGCATCTTAAGGTGCAGCGAGAGAAACTTTTAATAAGGAACATTAGTCGTCGAGATCTATTCAAACTTGCAAAAGACGAGACAAACAGATAGACATTATCTTTTTATAATGATATGTAAAGATAAAATATATACACATACACATAAGTTGCACACGGATATGTAAATATAAAAATACATATAATAATGATATTAGTCTTATTCGCCTATTTGTATTTGTTCAATTCGGGGCGAGATTTACGTTAAGTATGTTTTTGAAATTGCCATAAGATATAGAACAAGACATGGCGCACGCACATTTTGCACACTTGTAATGACGTAAGAAAAAAGATACAGGAAGTAATGTAATGGCAGAAATAAAAGAAGCGCAAAAGGGGATAAGAATGAGTGGTAAAAGAGAGAGGAAAAAAGAGAGAGAGAGAGAATGAGAGAGAGAGAAAGACAGAGAAATGTGCGAGTGAATTGACGGCGCAAAAAGATACGAAAGAGATGTCGTAAAATAAGTTCGTGGCGTGGATGGCCACCTTGGGTTCTCCTAATGGACAATAACCGCGATATATATCACCTCATTCCAGAGAATTTCCCCAACAACGAGAAATGACTACTTTCATTTATATGTCGCGAATTTAAAAGTGATCGTGAATATGATATCGATGCATTCTTATTTTCTCTTTCCAAGAAGATAAAAATAAAAAAAATAAAAAAAATAAACATTTTTCGTATTACGATTTTTAATTCAAGAGTCGGTATGTGCCACATATTTCACAAACGAAAGATATCACGGCGTTTTCGCGCAGTGGCAGATAATGGCAACGCTAACAATGCGATCGTTTAAAATTCAGTTAAAGGGGCATCTCTTCATTACAGGCGCCAAACGTTGGCGCCAGTGCTGACCACATCAATAAAAGATAGACACGGCACTGCATTTCAGCGCCGACGCTGCATTATCAGCGAATATTAAATCGATTAGCGCGATTAATAACAGCTAACTGAAGCGATCTTGTGTGGGAATGCGCGGTCGTTCTTTCGTTAAATCGCTAATTAACATTATTTTTAATTAGGCAATTGTTTTTTTTTCCGACAATATCTCGGCATCATTTGTCATTGAAAGACCCACGTGCGTTGGGGGCGTAATTTTGCTATGCGCGAAATGTAAAAGTAAATTACACCAATATTAATTTGTGCGTATAGAAACATCTCTTAATTAACTTCTTTATTGCAAAAAATATTTCTGCAACCGAAAGTATTATTGTTACTTCTTGTTGATAGTTTAATTCTAGAAGAGCTTTAGCATCGCGCGTATTTCTTTTTTTGTTTTTAAGAAAGACATCGCTCAGTGATCAAAAATCAAACGTGATATAGGGTAGAAGAGAGGAAATCAATCCATCGGGCGCTGTAAAAGATTAATAAAAAACAGCAAATAAATAAAAACAATTAGCTTTTTATATCACGAGAGAAACAAAAAACGCACGTACACGCAAAATAAAAGGATAGAGAATGGGCGGGCGAGATAGGGAAGGGGTGGAATATAAAGTTACGTCACACGTTTATTTCATTCCCGTCGATCCAATAAAAGTTCCAATAATAATTTCGGATGTTTTCCGATGCAACATGTTTGATTTAGTGTCGGACATTTTGTGATCGCATATCTGCCTCGTAAATCTCGCCGCGGTGGCGCCACTGCATAAAAATATCAAACGTCGATGTGTCCCGCGTTCAACCCCAATCCCGGGCGGTAAAATATTGCCCGCGATTCCGCGCGACGGAAATAGCCTTTCATGCCCCGCCGCCTGATAATTCCAGAATTTCGCAGATTTATACCCCGGAAAGGTTATGAAAGATACGCACCCGCTCGCTCGCCCTCTCACTCGATCGCACCCGTTATTATTAATTGCTGCGCGTAACGATAAAGTGGGACGTTTAATTTTTAAAAATGGCCTCCACCGAATATCGCCGTGTCGGACGCTTGCCATCCACCGAATCTCTCTCCTCTCTTTCTCTCTCTCTCTCTCTCTCTCTTCTCTTCTCTTGCGTTGTCCGGAAAAATATACGTCAAGATTATGCCGGTAGATTCGAGTGCAATGTCGCGATCACAAACCGTCCATCGAATGGTGGCGTGATTGAAAATAAAATAAAAATAGTAAAAACACAAAACTAATAGCAAAAATAAAAATACGCGTCACTTTGTGATTTTGACGGTTGACATACGTAGGACGATTGATAAGATCGATTAAAAATTCGAAACGCCACATGGATATCGATAAAAGTACATTTAAAATAAGACAAGACGGCAATTCGACGAATAACGCCCGATTTAAGTAACTATATTATATTTTTCTTGTTATATTGTTTTTAAAAGTAAATTTTTGTGGCAATATATTTAGTGTTTTTTTATATCAATCGCAGATTCTCAATACATTCAAAATCTAAATCTTTCTCTGTTCCTCGTTTTTTTTTTCTCTCTCGTTGTTCCTCGCTCTCGACGGTGTTTCCTCCTCCTTTCTCTTTTCTCTTTCGTATTCTAAAAACGGTACATCGTGATAGATTTTCTTATGATATTTTTCACCATCGCTAAATTAAAAGTACAATTAAATTATAGATAGTGATTTATTAAACTCAGAATTAATTAGTGATGTTGTAAAGAAGGCTAGTATAATATTATGTTTCAGAGAATGATAAATTTCACAATTATTTTTTTAATATTTCTGCCATGAGTGTTTGATTAATAGCTGCGATTTCTTAACGACTTGATCATTATTATTGATTTTATCATTAGAAGATGCTGCAGTATGTGTTTCATTCGTTTTTTTTTTTTTTCCCGTTTCTATAATTGTCTTTTCTCTCTATGTAAATAAATATTCTGTTAATTAAACACGACAGATTTTGGTAACAAAAAACCTAGCCGATCTATCGAAACTAAAAAAAACTCCGTTCGAGAGATCAGTTTTGCTGACAATTTGTCGTCAAACAATGTCGGCAGGTTCTAATGGCAAGACACAGGCTTAACGTGGATGATCGGTGGAACGGATATGTCACTGGAGTTCACTGGATTTATGTGAATATATTGTAATCATATATGTAAACATTGAACTTGTGTAACATCGTTCACGTGTTGATGTCAAATCTTCATAAACGCGTTTAATGCACCTGATCGGTGAGAAATCGATCATAAGTCACGAGATAGAGTTATGGCGAGCGAGACAGCATTCAATAGAAAAACTGGATTAATAACATTAATGAAAGAACAACTTGCAAGAAAGCAAGAGAGAGAGGGAAAGGGAGAGAGAGAGAGAGAGAGAGAGAAAATTCTCCCGCACGTCCCCTCGAATTTTTTTCTCACCCTTCTTTACCATTCTTTATCCTTAGAGGAAATAAAATCAGAGTTGTAAGAGCCGGATGATTAATATCCAGCCGACAGTTTGTGAAACGGGCAGCCAATAAACGGGATAAAAATACTCGTGAAAAATAGTGCGCTCATTAAGGGTGCAGTGACATCTGCGACTGCCTGCCTCGAGTATTCGCGCGGAGAAACTCTCGGCAAGTTGGATCGAGGAGGACGGTGAAGTGGAATGAGTTAGGACAGGTGGAGAAGGAAGCACAGTCGAGAACACGTAGTACCGGAAAAACGAAGGGACAGATTTACGAGAGAGAGAAAGAGAGAGAGGGAAGGGGGAGGGGGTGGAAAAGAGAGAAAGAAAAAAGAGATATATATACATATATATAGCAGATTATTTTAATATTCTGATAGGAGATGCGATTTGTAATCTCGCGCAATTCAATCACCCGCGTGTATCCGATCTTTCTTGTCGAACTTTATTTTGAGAAAACAGCAATAAGCTTCCAGAGTGAAATCCAGCGACAAAGGTAAAAAAATAAACTAATGATGAGGAAATGAAAGTCTGACATAAAAAAATATTCAAAGTTATATATTCATACAATACATGATAAAATGGCGACATAAATGTCGACTAGATACATCATCTCTGTAAAAAGTAATATGTCAGAAATGTTCTTAAGTAATTCTACTGAAACATTTGATACATTCTTTTGGGATAAATTTCTGAATTATACATAGGTTTTCTTGATGAAAATATTTCAATCCTAATATTTATATATAAACAATAAGGCAATAACATATTAGTATGGATATGTACTTTGTCTACAGATAAATTATATAAAGAAATCAAAGCTAATAAACGATTTCTTAAACAAAAGATATAAATTGATTTTAGATCCACAAAACACATAAACACACACAATCTGCGATAAACTAAGAATTATAGGTGAATGCACACTCTAATGGCCTTTGCGCACAGACCGTGGCAATGCTTGCGGCATAAATCAAATTCAACACAGTTTACGTGTGGCGGAAGTTATCTATCCTGGTAAGCAATCTGTTAACAATTTGTGGACAATTTCGAGCACAATACCGAATCAGAAGATCAGAGCCATCTGTAAGACAGTTAGACATGTGATTTGTAAACAGATCTGCTGATACAATCATCCCCACATAAAATCAACAGCAAATTTTGAGCAATCTGCATAACCATTCTTAGATTAGTTACAATTAAAGTTTTAAACTTGAAAAAAATTTTTTTTTCAACTACCTGAGCTTTAACACGTTAAACGTCACGGTCACGTCATTTGTGATGGTTTTATTCAAATAAAAACAAATTTTATAAACAGTCTTTGTAAGAAATAGTTTATTATTATATATTTAATAGTAACAATTTGCACAAAACAAATTATTTTGAACCTCGCAGGAACTTGATTCAATCTTTATTGAGCGTTCAACGTGTTAATAAATGTGATAGTCGAATAAAGCAAGACAGCAAATTGAAAACTCGAAAAAGAAATTACCATTTTTTCTTCGTTGAGATGTCGAGGAAATTTTTTACATTATTTTTCTGAACGAGTTTTTCAAAAAAGTATTTTAGTATTTGGTGAGCAGATTCTGTATTTGTCGACACAATGTGGCAAAATCCGGTCTTTCGTGGCTTTGTATGTTCCAACATGGATACATCAATTTCGTGTATATTTCTTGTGGACATGTAGGCGGACAAGGAAGACGAGCGCCACTTTCTAACGCGCTTAACAGTTCAACGCTTCCTTTTTCTTCTATATAATGTAAGTTCCTATAGGTTACAATATCGGGCAACTTTGGATCTTCGCCGAGACTAAAGGTCTCATACATCGTCACGCCAAACGACCATACATCTGAACGTGATGAGAACTTACCATCTCTTAAACTTTCCGGCGCGTACCTAAGAAAGTCATCCGTTTTCTTTTCTTAAACTGTATTATTAAAGATCTTTACGATATCAATAAAAATTGTATATGTACACATATACAAAACATTTATATTAAAAAAATTAATTTTATACTTATACTATATCGTCACTACATATATAACGCCTCTTGCATTAAAAAAAAAAGAATTGAATTTATAATATATTTATATTTTGTATGACACTTACCATTTAATCGGCAAATCTCGATTGGTATTGAGGATGTAATAATCATTTTTATCCATAACTCGAGCGAGACCGAAGTCGCTAATCTTCACTCGATTTTCACTCGCCACTAGAATATTTCTTGCTGCTAAATCCCGGTGAACAATGTTCATACGGCCGAGATAATCCATACCAGTAGCAATATCCAGAGCGAAATTTAACAATTTAGTATGTGTGAGAGACTCCCGATGAATGACCAAATAACTTTGTAATGAGCCGTGTTCGACAAATTCCATTATCAAACCTCCATCCAGGCCTGCTATGATTTCTATAATGTTAGGATGCTTGAGAGTCTGAAAGATAAAAACACAATCTAAGTAATGGAATCTCTAAAAACATTTTTTTTTTAATTATGAATATATCTTTATAATAAAAATATACCTTCATAATCATTATTTCTCTTTCGAAGTCACGCATGTCTGCTTCCAAACTCGTCTTTAGTATCTTAATGGCCACTTGTCGCGTCTCATGCTCATTATCACGTTTAACGAGCGTGGCTCTGAAAACTTCGCCGTAGAAACCTTGTCCTACGCGTCCCTGCACAACTATATCGTATTCCGCGGACATCTCCGTGCTATAGAACATCTGCTGGATATAGCTGCTCTTGCTATTACCATCGATGCTGCCGTTGTCGTTAGCGTATCCGTTTTTGAATGGTATTCCTTCGTCGAAACTGCCATGAGTCGAATGAGAATTGCGATCGTTACCACCGTTGCAACCCACGGCATTGTTGAGCAAAGCTAAGTACTTCGTTAATTCTGTTTGACAATTTTCTTGAGGGTCGGTTATCCATCTCACTTTAAAATAAATTAAAATTACTAAATTTCTTATATATGTGTAAATATTATAAATAAAAAGAGTAGAAAACACGAAACGTATTAAATAAATCAATAATTTCAACCTACCGCGGTTGGTTTCATTCCAACTTAAACTAGTGTGATCAGTAAGTAAACTGCTCGCATTTGAATCGCTATTTGACTTGTTCTCTGTATCCGAGTTGTCTTCGTCTTCGGTGTCTTCGGAAAGTTTGGGATACGTAGTGGCGTAAGAATGATAAGTTCTACGTGAATTAAAAACTTGATATATAATCTGATTGACATCTCGCATGATGGCTTGAGGCTGCTTTCTCGATTTGCCTTTATCGCCCCAACATTCTCTCATCAAGTTATAGATTTCTTTTGGACATCCCTTAGGCGGAGGTAATCTTTCTCCATTTTCGTAAAACTGCAAGAAAATATTATTTAATAATTTAGTCATTATGTGCAACATTATCTACATGTTATTTAAAATTTGCGACTAAGATGACCAAATTTTTTTTTTTAATCTCAACATACCATCTTGACAATATTAACGTCAGGATATCTAAGTGGTGGAGTCCCTTTAGAAAATATCTCCCAAATGGTTGTGCCCAGAGCCCATATGTCTGCTTGAAAACTATTTTTCGCCGATTCGAGATTCTTGTGACATTCTGGTGGAATCCAATGTATGCTGTATACAGAAAAAAAATCATTATATACATTAAAAATACATAAAAAAAAAAAATAAAATTATCTTATTCGTTGACTCACTCGTCAGCGGTGTAAGTGTAAAGGCCAGGATCTCCTAATTTAACAGTAAACTTAGTTTCCGTATGTTCATGTACAAGAATCCTTTTGCATCTTATATTTCCATGAACTACATCATTTTCTTCCTACATAAGTAAATAATACATATAAAACATTTATAGACAAAATTATCTATATTACAAAAAAATTATTTGCAAATATATGAAATGTTTCGTAATAAACTCACCAAGTGCCAGACAGCTGTTGCCAAACAGGAAGTAGCGTCTAATAAATCGGCTATTTGTATAATTTGTGAATTACTGCTCAGATACTTGTCTAATGGACCGAGCGTTGATAATTCCAGCACCATTCCAATTGACGGAGCCATAGTTACTCCATATAATCTAATAAAATCAAAATAAAACGTTGAATTTATTTTTTACATTTTCTGAGGATATTTTTCTGATTTTTAGCCGTTATTCACCTGACTAGAGCGCTTGATCGTAATTGGCCCCACTTATCAGCCAATTCCAGAAATTCTTTGGTGTAGCTATTCTCTTCTGTCTTAAGTATCTTTAACAATACGTCGACTTTCTTGCCCTTGGCGACTCGCCACGTTGCTCGGTGCAGTTGCGTCACCTTATGTCTAGTCAAATTTTCTTCATTTCTAAATATTTCTTCGAACACCTGCAATTGATTTCGCGATACACATCGTGGTTCACCTTCCAAAACTGCAGTGACTATTTCTTCCTCTGCTATTACATCGCTCACGATATTTTCCGAAGCACTAATTAATAATGGTGATATATCTACAATGCAAATATATATTATTTTATCATTATGTATGTTCAAGTTATATGTATTTGCACAACACACACATACCATATTCTGAAGGTGGTAAGCACTCTTCGAGGTGTAGTGAATTAACAGGGTCTTGTAATAAAGCTGGAAGAGATTTATAGACATCTACATTGCCTGCTATTGAAAATTCATTACCGCCATGCCGTTCCACTCTTCGTGACGATACTTTTCCATCTTTACCACAAACATCAATATAATAAACATTGTACTCAGTATCGCTCTCACGTAATATATAGGTTCCCGGTTTGTTGGCACGTTTTTTCTTAATTTTTGCGTAAGAAAATTCTTTTCTGAAACATTTTTTGAACTTCGTTTTCTCTTGTAACATAAAATATACAGTAAAAAAATTTCTTTTTGTCAGTTTTATATAAAAAATTATCTTACCCAACCGGTCCATGGCACTTTAACATGTGTAACCTTTCCAGACTAGGTGTACTAACATCTGTACAGAGATTAAAAGTCCATTTAATTGACAAACGGTAATATCCATCCAATGCAGATACAAAAGACATCAATACAGAGTATGTATCTAGTTTCAGATGCGATGGTATGCCATTCTTCTTTGCAATTCGTAAACTATAGTCGTTTCTGTTATCGACGCTAAAGAACAAATTTGTTCATAAATAAAAAAATGTTACAACTAAAATAAATTTCTGTTTCAAAACTCTACAAATAGTATTGGTAATACCTTATAGAGATAAAACAAAGATCAACTATTGTACAAAGAGTCTTCCACGTGTCCGAGTCAGTCATGTCAGAATATTTTACTTCTTCCGAGTCAATCCTAAGTAAAACTGGAATCCATGGATTAGATAAACTTGTATTCATTAATGCTTTGTATTCTTCTGTTAAATAATTAGGAGCCATAGATTCAAATTGTTTCAAATACTGTTCTTTGACATAGAGTGGATCAGCTTCTTTCTCCAAAGTATTAAATGCATAGTGAATAGGTTTTTTAATAAAGAAAAAGTGCTTTTTTATGCACACCTTTGGAATATACTTTTTATAATCTGATTCTACACTTTCTCGTGGTAATTTTTTTTCTAGCATTACTCTGTAGTAAATAAAACATATTTAATAAATATATGTAAAAAATAAATATATATATAAAAAAAAATAGAATAAAAAGAGAAATCTGTGTTATATATAAATAACTTTTATAATACAATACCTGTACATATCAGTAACTCCTAGGCCAATTAGTTCATGTCTATATTTTTCATACATGATATCAGACACTTTATTATCCATTACATCTGTGCGAGCTTGTAAAAAATAATAATTATAAGCTTGTATATCTATCTCCTTCAGCCTCTGTGAACTGGATGGCTTAAATCTTAAACGAAATTCAAATTTTAAGTCCTCCTTGTCCTCAAGTTTGTGACCACATGGGAGCCATAGCTTGGACAAACAACTTCTTAGTGCAAATAAATGTCTCGCTACCGGACCTATCTTCAGACGCTTGCATATCTAAAAGAAAAAGATTTTCTATTTACTAAGAAATTTTATATCTTTTTAATGTATTCTATTGGTATATCATCACAAAATATATGTGTATAAATTATAAACAGCTAATAAATATTTTATAACATCTAATTATTTGATTATAATATTATATATCACTGCAATTTCTTAAAATAACACATCTCTTTGGACTACTCAATAACAAAGTACGAAGTGTGTAAATAAATTGCAGAAATGACAAAGTTGAAACTATTAGGCTATACGCACATATTATCAGAGAACTTTGTTAGCTACATATGTGTTTATTTATACAAAAGAAAAAAAACAAAACTGTTTACATACTTCAATACATAAATCTTCAACAACTTCGCCAACAGGAACCGAGATGTCGTAAAATTTCCTATCGTCAGTGGCCACATAAACAGTTGCTGTTAATTGTTCTGAACTCTTCATATTAATTCGTAAAGTGTTGATGTGCCGCTGTGAGAATTACATGTTATGCGATTATCGAACGATAACGCTTGATAACACTTTGATAATGCCTTGTAACGTCAGAGACAACTAATCCACACTACTTTATATTTTACTCCGGATTCTGTATATAATCAACGAAAAAGTATGGTTAGTAATGGGCGTCGCCATATTGAGAATTTGATACTGAGTTGACCATGTTGGTAGAAAGACAAGGTATCATTCCCCCGAGATGCGCAGTGTTTGACCAATCGGAGTTACTTCAAGTATTGAAACGAAACAGAAAGAAATGTGGACGAAAACATCTTTGAAAATTCTGTGAACGAAATAGTTTCGTACGCAAAACTTTTAATAACATTTGCACGTTTATTACTTTTGGAATTTTTATGTTATTTTAATTTTACAGTTTTAAAAGATCTAAGATCTTTGTATGCAAAAATTCATTAATTTCGCTGAAGATTTAAACGAGAAAGTTGGCCGCTACGGTCGCTACGGCCGAGCTAAATTTCAAATGTATCACCAGGATTACAAAAAGTAACAAGAGGTCTCTTACTAGAGAAGAAGTGAACCGACTCCGTCGGTAACTTGGACGTATTAGGAAAGCATAAGTTGAAGTAAGTGGCACTAAGTATCTGCCGGTAATATTTAATAATCTCGATGAATTCCGGGGGATAAATTCAACTTTTATACCAGGATCACAGAAAGTGACAAGAGCTTTATCAGGTGAGAGGTGAAGGGATTCAGTCGGTAACTTACTTGTATTAGAAAAGTATAAGTTGAAGAAAGTGGCATTAATTATCTGTCGATAATATTTATTGGTAAATTCCAGCGGAAAAATTCAACTTTTATACTAGGATCACAGAAAGTGACAAGAGCTCTCTACCAAAACTGACTCAGCCGATAATCTCGCCGTGTCAGAAGACTAAATCGAAGAAAGTGACGTAATTATAAGGCCTGGTTTATGCGGGCAATAACTGTTAACTTATGCGGGAACTGGTAAAGTTTAACTATAGGATTTTAATGCTTCTGTTCATACAAAATTGCCGGATGCGTATAAACACAGAGAGAAACCTGAGAGCGGCCATCCTATAGTAATTTTTTACGACGGTTTCAGCCGCTGGTTTTAGCCGTATTTCCACAAAAGTGGAACTCAAAGGCCGTTTTACATTAAACGCAAGTCGCAGGTCTCGTGGAACTGATCAATCACGTTGGTCGATTGGCTGATTTGACCCTGCAATTGGTCAATTCCACGAGATCTGNNACTTGCGTTTAATGTAGAANGGCCTTTGAGTTCCACTTTTGTGGAAATACGGCTAAAACCAGCGGCTGAAACCGTCGTAAAAAATTACATTAGGATGGCCGCTCTCAGGTTTCTCTCTGGTGTAACACTAGACGCCATGTTGGAATTTAGTTCCATTTTTCCAACACATTATTCCAAAGAGCTGGTACCACTGGGTGCCATAGAATTTATATGGCAGTTTGGTGGCCCTGCTACGTTGTATTATGTGGTGTTGTACGTCGTGGCAATACTCTAGCCGGGAAACGAAACTTTCCTAAAGGAAAGTATACGTTCGCGCGTACACGAAGAAAGAAACAATTTCTTGAAACGATTTTTGTCATAAATGTCATGTTAGCTCGTTGTGAATGTCAGGCACAATGAGCTTCTCGAGTGACGAAGTCAATTTTTTGGTTTACCGATATCTTCAGGAATCGGGTATGTGTAAAAAGATGTCTATTATATGTAAATGGGACGTGATCTTTCTTTTTGTCTTTGTGTATATATTTGTTTCTTTCTTTTTCTTTACACATATCTATTCACCTATCTCTCTCGAATGACACGCGTGTATTTAAAACCAACTTTTCGAAATTTGAATATTGCCGAAATATTGTATCTCAAAGAGATACTTTAGTTTCGAACTTTTCTGAATCTAGTGTTTTTGGCCGCGTTAGCGGTGATTTCATTTTTATACTTTGATTGTTTTTTTTTTTATTTTATACCTTGTATTTGTTTCTTGCAGGATTTCAACATTCTGCGTATACATTTGGCATAGAGTCTCATATATCACAAAGTAACATTAATGGAGCTTTGGTACCACCAGCAGCACTTTTATCAATACTACAGAAAGGATTACAATACACTGAAGCAGAAATTTCCATTGGTGAAGATGGTACAGAACAAAGAATGGTTGAGTCTCTATCACTTATTGATGCTGTTATGCCTGATGTTGTGGCATCGCGACAGAATCAAATTAATCAACAGAAACAACAATTAAAATCCGAAGGTCAAGATACAAATGGCGAAGAAGGTAATTTGCTCAAGTTAAAATTATACATAGTACATGTTGCACACAGGTAAATATATATATAAAATATATGAAGATAGAGATAAAAGCAAGTAGAAGATATTGTTGATAACAAGGGCCTGGTTTACCCTGATTTGAAAAAAAGTGAAAGTTTTTCAGATTTCCTTATAACCCAGGCAAATTAAAACAGGACAGCCATAAATTACAGACATATTATAAGTTATATAGATTGTTACTTTAGAGGTGTAGCAATAAAAATACATATTTTTGTGACACAGAAATATGATTATTACAACTACAAAAGTGACAAGAGATATAATTCATTATTTAAATATGTCTGTCATTCAGTGGCGCACATCATTTTTCTTTGTAATACAGGAACATTTAGAAACAAAAAAAAAAAGCTTTATACTTTTTAGAATGTTTCTGAAATATTTGCATTTTCTAATGATTTAATCAAAATATGTTATTCTCTTAGTTGCTACATCTAACGAAGGCGTAAATAATACCGAGAGAGGTGGAGAGAGAGGAACAGAGATGGAAGTTGATGATTCAACAAGCGGAGGAAATGCTGGTGCCAACACCAGTGCTGTGGAAATTCCAGCAAGTAAAGCCACCAAGTTGCGTGGACACGAGTCTGAAGTTTTTATATGTGCGTGGAATCCTACAACAGATCTTTTAGCATCTGGATCAGGGGATAGCACTGCTCGAATATGGGATATGTCTGATAATTCGCAAGCACCTAATCAGTTAGTACTGCGCCATTGTATTCAGAAAGGAGGTACTGAGGTTCCGAGCAATAAAGATGTTACATCGTTAGATTGGAAGGTACAGCTATACGAGGGCTTTGCATTACTTTTATTTATTTTTTTTTTTTCTACATGGCAATACGCGTGTACTTCGAACTTTTTATAGTGTGATGGCACGTTACTCGCAACTGGCAGTTACGATGGATACGCACGTATTTGGACAACTGATGGGAGACTTGCATCTACTTTGGGTCAGCATAAAGGACCAATTTTTGCATTAAAATGGAACAAACGTGGCAACTATATTCTGAGCGCTGGTGTTGATAAAACGACCATCATTTGGGACGCCGAGAGCGGACAATGTACACAACAGTTTAGTTTCCATTGCGCACCTGCTTTGGATGTA
Source organism: Pseudomyrmex gracilis (assembly GCF_002006095.1). NCBI lineage: Eukaryota > Metazoa > Arthropoda > Insecta > Hymenoptera > Formicidae > Pseudomyrmex > Pseudomyrmex gracilis. The sequence continues at coordinate 688,227 of NW_018020653.1, forward strand.
GACTGGCAAACAAACACATCGTTCGCTAGTTGTTCCACGGATCAATGTATACATGTATGCAAACTGAACGTGGACAAACCGATCAAGAGCTTCCAAGGACACACCGTGCGTATATGTGATTGAAAAAAATATTGTAAGTTAATTAGAGATACGAATCTTTTTATTCTTGTTTTTTTTTTTTCCTACATTTTGCAGAATGAAGTAAATGCAATCAAATGGGATCCCCAAGGAAATTTGTTGGCCAGTTGTTCGGACGATATGAGTCTGAAAATTTGGTCAATGAAGCAGGATTCTTGGGTACATGATCTTCAGGCACATAGTAAAGAAATTTACACTATTAAGTGGTCACCAACTGGTCCGGGAACGCACAATCCAAATATGAATCTAACGTTAGCTAGCGCTTCATTCGATTCCACTGTTAGATTGTGGGACGTTGAAAGAGGCGTTTGTATACACACACTTACAAAACATACCGAACCAGTATACAGCGTGGCATTTAGCCCTGATGGCAAGTTCCTAGCCAGTGGTAGTTTTGATAAATGTGTTCACATCTGGTCAACTCAGGTATGTATTTCCGCTTTTATCCTCAATGTAAGGTTAAATAGAATCAAATTAATCAATTTTTTCTTGTGTTTTCAATAGAGCGGACAGTTGGTGCATAGTTATAAGGGCACTGGGGGCATTTTTGAAGTTTGTTGGAATAGTCGAGGTGATAAAGTCGGCGCGTCGGCATCCGACGGCAGTGTATTTGTACTCGATCTTCGTAAACTATGATTAATTTTATATTATAGAATATATCTTTCATTCAATCGACGATTTTGCTATGAAATAATTTACTCAAAATTTACATTAGCAGCTCGGTTTTTATTTAGATTCTGTCATGTACTTTTGCAACATATAATACTGTCATAAGCAGAAAAGATTCATTTATCAATGATTTTACAAATAAACGATTGAATATTATACTATATCAGCAATTAACAAACAGTAACATTTGCAATTTTCGTTGCAGTAAAGTACAAAAAGAGTGACCTGTTTTTACTACAATGAAAGTTGAAGTTTAGTTATTAAGATATTTGATATATAGACTGATAGAGATTTCATAAGATTTCGTACAAGAATATCTTTGAGTATATATTTGGATATTAATTAGTCTAGCTTTTGCACTCGAGTTTTTTTTCAAAAACATGCAATTTATAATTTTGACAAAAGTTTTCTTGTTATCGAGTTCAAACTTCGTTTGATCGTTTGAGCTGTTAATACGTCGAATTTCAGGTTTGCTGAATGGTTTGATTTGCGTAAAAAATAATATATTTTGCCTCTTGGTACATATGAGCTTTAAAATTAAATGACTTATTTTTAAAAGAAAGTTTATAGAGATTGCATCGTTTGTTTTTTTTCAAAATTACGCTCGAGTAAACCTGTATTTAAAAAAATAATATATATATATATATATATATATATATATTTAATGTACTTTTTGTACAGAATAACAATTTGTTTGATACAGTTTTTTTATACTCACAAGTGGAAACTACCAGGATTTAATGTCTCCTCCGATGTATTTGGTGCAGTGTTTTGGATGTTACAATGTTTATATTTTCCCAACTATCTTGACAAATGAAATGTTTCTGCCTTCACTAGAGTCTTCATCAGTCATTGTGACATAAAAAAAGAACTATTACAATTGTTGATGTAGATTATTGTGTAACATATTTTGAAGAAAAAACTTTATTTTTATAAATATTCCTGTGTATATTTTTAGATTCAGACTTGTTGAAAGAAAATTACCATATAATTATTATTTTCTCTATATATATATTACATACGTATAATATATATTATATATATATAATACTATATATAATAGGTACATATACATGTAATACGTATGCATACGTATATATTCTACATATATGTATGTTATTATTTTAGATATACATATATTATGTAGATTATGGAAAAAACAGTTGAAAAAAAAAAACAATCCTTTGAACCTGCACGCAATATGTTTTTGGACATTGTAGTCATTCGCCTGGATAAATCCTGATTGTAGTTCTTCTTGTCGGGAAAAAAAAACGGAAAAAAGTGGATTTTTGTGACACATTGCTTTTTTTTGTACTAAAATCGATTAAATTTGAAAATAAAAGAGCTGTAAAGTCATCATAACGCTTGCATGCATTTTAGCGTAAAAAAAAGCCTTGTGATACAACAGACAGATGTAATTTATAAATTTATAATGTTAGCGTATATAGTATATAAACATATGTGTAAAAAAATAAAATGATTTTTAAAGAAAAATTATGATTGAAGTTGCAAGGAGAGAGAGAGGAAAAGTATTACGCTGTTTTCTATTTACCAGAAAGTTTTCTATCACCAACATGCAATTCAATGCTTTTGATCGGCGCGCATTAATAAAACTAAAGTAATGTATAAAACTAACTAAAATACAGAAAGAAATTATTATTTTTTGTTTAATTATGTTTTTTTTTTTATAAAGAAATAGTTATTCGTTCGTTTTTACAAACTTTACTTAACATATATATGTACATATATCAAAGAACAGTAAAAAAAAATGGAAATCCTAATGTATATGACAATATCTTCTATGTTGTACTTAATTTCTCATTTCTTTTTCTCTTATACTATTAGATAATTAATTAGTATAAAATATACGTAAAAAAAATGAACAAGAAAAAAAAATAATTCGAAACATTTCGACGTGAGTTTTAGGAAGAGTACTACATAACAAGCTCAGACAAAAGAAACGCTTTAACATTCGTAAAATATGTAGGATATACATTTCTGGATTTTGTTTTTTTTTTTTTTTTTTTTACAAGATTTGTTACTTATGTTCGGATATTTGCGGATAATTTTTAATTATGCAGAAAACAGACTCATTTAGAGCTAAAAAACTACAGGTGTACATGAACGTCTTACGTATTCAACCTTTCGACGCTAATGAATATACGCAAAAGCAATAATTTATACAATGTACTTATACAATGAATATACTTGTGTGTGTTTGTAGCTGGGATGTGTAATCAACTTATGTCCGCATTTTTCGCAAATGCGAGTACTGACAAAACATACATAACTACAAAATAAAAATTGAGTGGTAGATATTCTCTACAAGGGAATTTACTTAAAATCACAACGAGTAATACTGCTTCGTTACGTATCCTTCTCCGTCTTTCTGAAGAAGTTGGGTACAAGAATGAAACTGATTAAAAACTTTCAATAGAATTCAATACAATGTTCTTTTATAGTATTATACAATAAATCTATCAAACATCGTCGCGGCTTTTTGAACAATCGCGTCTCTTGTTTTTTCCTCTTTCCATTTTTCGAGACAAAAACAAAACGAGAATATCTAAAAACCGTTAAAATTAATAAAAGTAAAAAGTCGAACACTTTCATGTATATACTACGAAACATTCCGGTTATTACCAACTTCTTTAGCGAAAAGCGTGCTTGCGCTATTTGCCAATTTTACAATTTTTAACATTTGCTCGTTACTTGTTAAGATTTTGTTAAGATACTTGTTAAGATTTTGTTTCAAATGGGTTTGAGTCGAGAGAATAAATTTTCGATGAAACAACTTAAGAACGATTACACAATCGACCGAAAGTCAACACATAGCGCAGAGCTAAGATATCAGGGATTTATGAAATCTTTCTTCGCAGGCCAAGAGACGCGGTTACAACAGATGAAGTTCGTTAGCCCGCATCTGAAAAATTAACATTATTGTTATACTTATTTTGAAGACAAGTATGTTCATGCATTTGCAAAGCGAATTATTAAATTAAGTTTTAAATTAATTAATTTATTAATATATTTATATTAATATATTAATATATTTAATCGCGACTAATCGCGTGAACTCTTTTAACTCATCGATGTGAAAAATAGATAAAAGTAAATTAAAGCAAAGCGGTTCGTACTTTGGACAACCGATCTTCCTGCGATCCGCGATACAATGGTTCGTCCTCGCTCATCCATTCGATTCTGTTAAATGCCGCACTTCGATTGCGACTGGTCTTCGAGTCGGATCTTACAGTTCTATTGGCTCCTGACACATAATCGGAATCCGATCTCTTGCCAATATCTTCGAGAATACGACGATTCTGATCGATCTGTCGCTGATTCTGCAGAGCCTCCATACGAGCCAATTCCAGCATAACTCTCTGTCTCAGCACGTCCAAGTTGTTCACTATTGATAGAGATCCGATTCTCTTGGAGCGCATCACGTCTAATCCGAAATCATTCGAGCTCAGCATGTCGTTCTACGAATAAACAAACACACATTTGTCGCGTTAATTTTTCTGACATTTATGTAATTCTTATCAATTTTTTATGATCTTATTTAAATTCGGTTGTTGCTCTCGCAAAAAAAATCGAGAATGAAATACGAAAAGCAAAAAAAAGAAAGGAGAGAACGTTTTCTCATTTGCATTCCTGACTTGCGCACTCTTACGAAATGTTTTGCGGATTATTGTTACTCTTCCCGTTATATACTAATATCAAATCGTATACTATATTTTTTTTTTCCATTTAAACAGATGGAATATATATATTTATATATCTCGCGTACGTTATCCGCAACACTGTGAGATCCAGGTTTCTAGTTGATTATATAAACTTCATCCGATTCAAAATACAACCTGCTTGTAAACCAAGCGGTTTGATAAGGACACACGTCGTGTTGCTTTCCGCACAACATAATAGTCCTCGAGCATTGCTGTTTCGCAACGCAAACGCGATTTCCATGTGCTTTATGCACTTAGACCATATCGACAGTTTATTGACGATACTCTCCTATTTTAGCAGCGCCTTCATTTTACTTATACACACCCGAATGTTATATTAAGCTCTATCGAGTTCATTAAAAGTTGAACAACTTATATTTAAATGCGATAATCAATATACATATATATATATATATCACAAAAACCGTTTTACCTGACAATATACGATTATAATTACCGCAAAAACTTTATCAACAGATATAATACGCATCATAAAAAAGCTTTTTATATGCAAATACATCGCTGTAATAAATGGTAAAAATTACGGAAAGATAACGGCGCGTGACTTGTAGACATAAAATAGATGGATATTTCCCCAACGTGTTATTAATTAGATAATAGTAGATTTACAAAATAAATTGTCGTAAATTATTCACTGTCATCCACGGGAAATAATACCTCTACTTCTGGTCGTCTTTGATCCAGCAGGAGAAAAATTTTCGGACGATCGTCTGACATGCTGGTCTTTCTTTCGTACGACGACAGAGGAGCGGAACCCACCAGGATTATCGTCGACATTGTCAGAATGCCAAATAACATCGTGCCGAATGAATTAATAATGTTCATAATCAAATATCTGAAACAGACACACAGAGAGACACGTATATATAAGCAACAACGACACGAGAAGTGAAAAGAAAAAGCGAAAAGATTTGTTGCACAAAAAAAATTGTTATTTCTTTTCGCAATTTTTATGATAATACTTAGCAATTCTAACGAATCCGATGATATTGAGAAAATTACATAAAATTGCAAGTAATGTTCAATGAAAAGATAGAGGTGATTCCGTTTCCTGAGAAACGTATATAAGAGAAAATCGTCGTCGTGTCCTCGCCGTTATCATTGTCGTTATCGTCATCGTCGAGATTTATTAACACCGAGGGTTTAATTTGTCGTTCGTAATTTAAAAGAGCTCTACCGCGCGTTCCCGCTTTTCAATTACGCCGCGCGAGAGAGTCGGCCGGCGACTGGAATTTCACGCAGCTCGATTTTAGTTCTGTTCCCTTTTACTACAATCTTTTCTTCTTCTCGTGACATTGTGTCGGTGTCTTCATTTGAAGTGTTAATTAATACCCGAACAAATTAATGTCTTGGTCTAGGCGGAGAAACGAAACGTTCCGTTATCAAACGCATCGCAAACCAGTGACCTGTGACTTTTAATTAAGCAGATTAAACGATTAATAGACAACGCGGACATGAAAAAGAGACACGAAAAGAGTAAAATCAATTTAATGGAATACATGTTGCGCGTTTTTTCCTCTTTCTCTCTTCTCGTGTTTCTTTTCTACCTGTTTTTTTTTTCGTGCCAAAAATATTTTTTTGACCAAGAGATAATCTTGTTACGCGTCAAAGTGCGGAATATTCTTGAAAAATGAAATGATAAAGATTCGAGTTTTTTTATTTTGAGGAAAGATCAATCATCGAATCTCTCGGAGAATTATCGATAATAATTACACTTCCTCGTTATGTGAACACCGATTACTTGACGCAAATTTACCACGAATCCGTCCTATAACGCGTCTGGAAAATCAGTTAGTCGATCACGCAAACAATCTATGCGGTTATTAACAATGCAATATGCCGCTACGCAACAGTTTGATTGTATTCCCTTTCTTGGAACGTGCGCGAGCACGGATTTCGTCAAGTTATAAAACAATAAATTGTCTGTGTATTCGTTAAATTAACGTCTTGCGAAGAGATCAGAACCCTAACACCATACATGTGTCTTTTAATTTTTCAAGTACGAGTGATTTCAGTGTATAATAAAAAAATAATAGATCGTTATATTTTTGCCGAAAGAGAAACATTTTTGCAGTAGCATGAATCCGATAATAAATTTTCATAACGAGACATAGAAATTTAAAAATACATCAGAATTAAAATTATAAAAAATTTACATAAAAAAAAAAAAACATGAGCAAATTTCATACTTTAACTTTAATTCAAAGAACGCACGCGCAGTTTTTTCTTATCGATGGAAAGTCGTGCTGCACAAGAAGAAAAAAACGCGTAACAGAAATCATTGAAATTACAAGTAGAAATTACCGTTGCGCGTGTGTGCGTGAGCAATGAAAATTCTCAAACTAATATTCGCATTCATGAGACGCTGTCGTATACATGGAACGTGTTTCACACTGTCATACCTCGAGCGGAATCAAAGATCCTCTTGAGTATCGTTTCGCGAGACCACTTCTGGTTTGATGCAATATTATTCCCAGCAGGATGTCATATCAAAGTCTTCCTTTGTGACCGATGTTAGACAACTCAGGTGAACTCTCGGATATTTACGTAAATCGCACTTTCAACAAGCAAGGACACGAACAGTCCAGAAATGACGCATTAAATATCAGAAAATTTTATTGTTTAAGAGAAATGGCCTTCTCTCTCAACGTACATTAAAATAAAAAGTCCCCGATAAAATATCTGCAAAAGAGCAATAATAAGGTAAAAAAATCAATTATGAAATGGAACAAATCATATAGAAAAAAAATGTTTTGCAAAAAATAACGTATATAATACAAAATGGATAATTAAGATGTAAATGTAAATGTATAGAATAAGTGCTAAGTACTGATGTACTTTTTATTAGAATGTGTATGTGCGGAAGAAAATAAATATTGTTTCTCATGAGAATATTTCTGTTGTATATATATTGGGAAAAGTTTTGAAGTCTGTACAACGCAAATCTCACTTTGCAGAATTTTCTCAAGTTACGCGGATATATCGTCTAAACCATCAAAAGTTTGATTAAACAATAAGGTAGATAACAGCAGATCTCCCATAAGTTTCACTCTTCTAATAAATTTATTTCTTAACGCTTCATTTTACAGAGCGAACATAATAAGGAATAAAGAAGCAAATTTATAACAAGTTTATATTTTTCTTTCGCGCAATAAATAAATTTTATACGTTTTCGTTACCACGCGCGCACAACTGGTTTTTATTTGCGAACAATCGATATTTTACGATAATATTATTTCTTTCGCGTAAATTACAGAATAACACAACTCGGTGTTCTCCTGGTGGAATAAAAAAAAAAAAAATCCAAAAGTAAAAAATTACACGGTAAAATAAGGAGGTAAAATTATTTTCTATCTGGGAATAGAAATTTTGACAAAAACAAAATAATGCCGCATGCGTAAAAATATCGCGTGTATATATGTTTCACCTTTTAAATTCAATGATTAATTCATCGAATGGGAACCGCGCGTGCATCATATACACGTTTATGTATCACCGTATACAAAATGTCGACACCGTATTCAATAATGCAATTAAGTATCAAATTAATTGATAATATCATTTAACATTGGTCAGTAGATATTAGTTACTTAGCCGATGAGCGCTCTCTTTGCTGCCGTTATATTAGAGAGCATATATTTTTACGATATACGCACTGCATATGCATGAAAGTTGATAAAAGTACACATTACATCAATTTCTGTGATAGTAGTCTTATATTTATGTACTCGTTCATGCCCCGATCTCCTGTCGGCGGTGCATATCGTGCGGAGGAATATGCATGAGGAGACTACGGCGACAGTTTAATCAAAACGAATCTAACAATATGGCAGACATGCGGGGTATATAATAGTGAATAATAGCGGATATACCTAGTGCAGCTCTGTTTCTCTTCCCCGAATATAAGTTACGCGCGTTCTCTCTCTCTCTCTCTCTCTCTATCTCGCAAGTTTTACGTAAACAGCATTAACATGCAAGCTGAATAGCTATGCGAATATTTCTGGCTCATGATCAGCGTTAATAATTATATCTACATATTTATGAATCACGCCTGTGGCGCAATTAATTGCCGAATTGTTCCAGGCTCGATAATTGGATTTGTATGCGTAGGAAGAAAGAAATCGGTGCCGCGCGCGTTGTGTCCGCACGTTACGTACATGTTGTTTACAAACCGTGTGTGTGTGTGTAGATTATAAAATCATTTTTAAAAATGCAAGGACGTTAATAATGCACTGTACTGTTAAATGCAATCGGACAAAACGGACGAGTTTTTTTCATTCATCGATTTCTAATAAATTGATGAATATTAAAGAAAAAAAACATCTGCCTTTCGCGTTGCCCCGCGTTGTTGACTTGTCTGTTAAATATCAAGCGAGACATGTGAATAAATAAAATTCTTTTTATTTATCTTTTCATTCACATTTGAAGTGCGCACTGTTTTGTTTCTCGTATCTGCGATCGAAGTAAAAGGCTCGAGTGACACAACGGAGGAGCAATCGTTAAAAACACTTACTTTTAAAATTCGCGAAACTTTCACGTAGATGAAGAGTCGATCTCTTTGAAGAGCTCCCGGAGAGTTAGTTTTCTTCTGATAATTCTTTACCGAAGAAGCGCGAAGGGGAAGCACAAAGTTTCTTCCTGCGTTGACAATTCTCCGGAACGTGAGAAAAACAGTGGTACGGCGCGACGGTAACTCCGGCTTGATCCGGTCGATGTTACGTGCGATGTTACCGTCTAAATTAACGAAAAAGAATATAAAAAAACCTGAGAGGTGACAGCACACTCGGTTCTCGCAGTGATGACAGTCGAAATGACAAATGATGACGGTTAAGTTACCAAAAAAATAATAATAATAAAAAAAAAAAAAAAAAAAAACCACGACGTACCTTCAAACGAATGCGTGGCACACCGGAGATCCTCACCGTTCGGAGAACTAACGACGTCTGACGTCGATGCCTCGGTGTGACGGTGGTTTTATAGCCAATCCTAGGTGCCCGTCGACGGGGCTCTCTTCTACTGGACCTGCCTTCTTGCGCTTACGTATCTACGTCAGGGCTGCGAAACCCTTGGCCCTGTCGACTGATTTGTCCCCGTTCAAGTACCTTCTACTCTTCGACCGACATCACCCTCTCTCGCGTCGCCCTTTTGCCGCCGTAGGTCCGGGCGACCGGAGAGAGTTGATCTCGCAACCGGAGGGAGGGAGTGGAAAACGAACGTGCAATCTCGTTTATCGATGCGTGCGTTCGCGCTTTTAGACACCCTCCTCTCTGTGCAAGTTTTTCTCTCCAGCGTAATTATAAGGGATGGAATCTGCTCTCTAGTTTTTTTTTTTTTTTTTTTTTTTTTTTTTTTTTGAAAAAGAGCGGGATTTTTTCCTTTTACTTCATTACGTCCGTTGTCGCGTTTGCTTTTATTTTCGACCATAATTTTTTGTAATTTCGATATTATTGTATTTTTTGCACAAAGGTATGTAGCAAAGGTTTTGGCCGTGGGGAAAATGTTGCAAAATAAAAAATTTCCATTATTTATGCATCCCTCTTCTTCCGACCTGGATTATACATGCTATGATTATACTTTCTTCGACCATTTTCATAAATATGTAAATGCCGAACACATTCGAAATGGAAACAGGATTATCGAATCAGTCATTGAACCAAAAAAAAAAAAAAAATGTCTCTGTACACAAAGGTATTGTTTTCTATCGCGAAAGTTAATTATATAACACAAGTATATGAGAAGAACACACGAGAACGTCATAAAATTATTTACGTTAGTTTAATTGCATCGTATATAAAATAAACAACACAGACTTATAAATGTTACGTATTGCGCGAGATAAGAAATAGAACGAAAGAAAGAGAGAAAAAGCAAGGGGAGAAAACGAAGTGTGAAGCGTTCGGCCGACTTATATAGCCAATTACCTACCGTTAATGTATTATGCGTAAAAAAAAAAAAAAAAAAAAAATGAAGAAATGAGTGTTTGCGCGACTTATAGCCAATTATTCTTCGTTATAATCCAATAGCGCAACGATAAGATTCACTTAATGTTCACGGATGATGATATATCGTTAAAATCGTTAGTCGTTGCGCCAACGCGTGAAATTTCGCCCTGGTAGGTAAAGTAATTAAACAGCGCGTCATCGAAGCGCAACTTTATCGTTGTCGTGCTCGGCCATCTCCGCCATTAACTCCCAATGTCTAGACGACGCTCTTGGAACTGTCAGTGTGTGTCTGATGCTAAATGGTAAGCAACTGTTGAGTTTAAAAATGCTGAATGCTCCACGCTCGCTGAGAGCGCGTCATCGCGCTCGTGTGTGAGCGAAACTAAAACTTAATATCGATGATAATTCGATAAATAAACTTCGCGCCGCGTAATGATTTCTTGGCAAAAATAAAATGTGAATCGAGACGGTGACAATTGATGCGACAATACGAAACGCAACGTAACTACATAAATTATTCACAAATATTACCGCGTCTCGAGAGATGCAACAATTTACACACAATTCTATATGTATAGAAATAAATAAACTAAAAGCGTTTCTCACATTTCGTGAAGTGTGCGCACTCGAAGTTCGTGCGGTATTCGAAGCATCGATTAAATTCCCCCCCGTGGATTGTGCACGCATAATGCAAATGAAGTGCACGAGCGCGTCAGATTTGATCGATAGACGCGGCAATCTCATATCGTTGATGAAAACTACTTGGTCAGGGAGCGCGCGCAAACTGCGATCCCGACTACTTATCTATTCCGCGCGGATAAAGTTGCCGTATACTTTTTCTACGCGAGAGACGGTCGTCCGCTTCTCTCGAAACGCAATTTGCGCTGTTTCGAATTTGTCTTGAATTATTAAGCAGAAGAAAAAAAAAAAAAGAAAACGACGAGCGTGAGAGCGCTTGTCTTTATCGAGTTTAAAAATTCACGAGAAGAACAAATATCGTTCGTAAAAGATGGTTTTCTTTTTTTTGAAAACCGTGTTAGTGTCTAGTTTTATAACCAACTTTGCGCGGATATTTCAGTTCACTCGATTGTGGGCACTAACGGCAATTCAAACTTGAAAACCGTCTTCGTAAATTCTTCGTGAAAGCATCAAATGTCATTCGTCACAACGCACAGAGTATCGATACTTGTTATTCCTATTGTTTCTCGATTTGCATCTGTTGCGACAACACAGATTTCTATTATATACATGAAAAAAAAAAAAAAAAAAACAAACAAACAAACAAACAAACTTATTATCACGTGATGTAGTGAGAGGAAGAAGTGAGATGTAACACAGAAGTGTATGTGTATACACGTTCTAAATAAGATCGCGTACTTCAAATTCATGAGATTGACACGAAACGAGACGACGTCGTGTTAAATTGCGTTTGCGAGATTTTATTAGCAACTGTTCTCTCAACTGTGAAAACTAAACGTTTACATCGCGCGTATATGCCATATTAATATTTGCCAAAATAGAGATAGAAGCGGCATTTGGCGACGAGTTGGATACGTAATATATTCGGCGCAAATTGTGATTGTCCGGTCGGCGCCCCTGGAAAGTGTGTATAAAATACGGGATTTGCACGCAACATTCACGCGTATTCACACCCGCATGACAACCCGCGTGTATTCTCTTTCTCGACATAATTACAAGTTACGAGCGCGATAATGTTAAGAAGTGGGAGGATCGTATTTGCGTTTAATTCACAATGAAGTTCGTCTCCCTGCGCGCGCGAAAGAAAATTAAAAATAATATCTTTTTTTTTTTTCTTTCTTTGCGAAAAATCTGGAACAACAAATGCATATGTTTCTTAGTACAGTTGGTTTTTCTTTATTTTTACACAATTACACTTAGTTCGCTCTTGCGCAGAATAACTTTTACGATTGCTCGTTTTCGTCTAAATAAAAAGTACTTCGGGTTTCTTACGGAATCGTATACGTAACACATCTCGAAACTTTAACAGCAGTTTCATGACCCTTTTGACTATTGCGTAATATCGTTTTTTTTTTTCCCCAACATTCTCGATCTCCAAGAAAATTATAAGGTTTAGTTGTTTGTGGCTGTAGTTACACATACAATCGTAATGTCTTACTTATACATATGTATAACGAGACCTCAACATTCTCACTCTCTCTCTCTCTCTCTCTTTCTCTCTCTCTCTCTCTCACCACACAGATAATTGGATAAAACCTAAAGTTCTATATGTTACACGTAACTTGTGATTTGAGATAAGCAAAAATAGTTATATACGTTGATGTTTAATATAAGGATGTGAAAAATTTGATTCAACGCTGTTATCATTATACTGTGATACAAATACTGACGTTAATTGCTTATAGGAAAAGCTCGCGAATCAGAATTATTAAACGTCTACTTCTTTAGATGTCGCAGTTATTCATCAGAGAAGAGGGGAAAAAATCTCGATCTCTCTTCTTTTTAAAAGAACATCAGATTGAAAGGCCAATCTTAAGAAATACGTGCAATTATGCACAAATAGTTGACTGGAGAAACAAACAATTCTGATTCGCTTGTAATTTTCTTTTTTTTTTTTTTTTTTAAATTAAAGCATGAATAATCATAATCAGCGAGCTGATATAAAAATTTTACAGCCTTTATTAATATTGTATAAAAATGAGGAAAAAACTCATTATTTTTTAAAGAGAATACACATGTAATTTAAAGCGAAGTTAAATATTAATGTTTTTCATCGCTTACATGATCAAAAAATAAATGAGAAAATTTTAATACGTATAATCTCTCAATTATTCCGCGCTGACTCTGATTATTCTCACAAATGTCTTTAATTGGCTATCTATCAGTTAATTCCGTAGCTGATAGACAGACAACACCAAGGCAATTCTATATTTATCGATAACTATCCTCACGGGAGGGAAGAAGATAATACTTTTCTTCTCAGAATGATCGAAACTTATAAGACCGATAAATCTCAAGCATTCCTTACACTGTCTTTAGTCCCACTCCTCCTTCTGTTAGCGCTGGTCTTGACTGGAACATTCAAAAAGCCAAGATTGGCCTGATTTAACAGCTCTTTCAAGTAATTGATATTGCCAAGTTGGCTTATATCGAGCGGTTTTATTCCAAGTGCGCTGTCTTGCGCGCCGCATGCATCGCATGCATATGGAACGGGAGCGGCGGATGGGAATATGGCTTTCATCTTTCTGTCCGTCTCATCTCCGGGACAGTAAGGTACAAAGATGACGGGAATGAATCCAATCTGACCAATGACGGAAGTGGAAGTGGGTCTGGTTGCTACATTTGTATTGTTATTCGGTCCAACTAAGTAACAGGGGCATGCTTGAGGGTCTGGCCCTATAGGTAACGGGAAGGGCTTGACGTTAATGAAATCAGGCGGATGAATCCCAATAGCGTCGAGGCCGGGATTCGCCTGAAATGACTGTTCAAGGCCTGAATTTACCTGTTTTTCCATACCAGTAGAAGATCCGTCCGACTGAAATGATGAAACTGATTTGCTATCCGTACCGGAATTATTGTATTGCCCACGTGTATTAAACGAGCTCTCTTGTCGACCTAATTTATTGTATCGGTCTTTGGAAAATTGTGACTTATGAGTAGGATAAAAAACTGACTTCTGATATTGGCTCCGATCATAAACAGACAATTGTTCCGAGTCTTGTTCGGGAGGCGTTTCTGTTCGGTGCGACTCGATGCGAGATACGTGATTATAAGTCTGTGGAAGTTGTTTAACGAAGTTCGGATTTTTATGACTTTTAACATTATTTTTCAATAACGGTGATGTCGAGCCTCTTTGCAACAGCGAGTTAATTTCATCTGCATCATATGTATCCTCTTTTTCATAAATTGACGATGTAGATTCGATTTTGTATTGAGGTTTAGTTTGTTTTGTATATAGCGGTACGCTTGCGTTTGTTGAGTGTGAAAAATTCAATTTGATGTTTTCGTAGTTTTTGTATAACGGCTCAGTCTTATTCTTGAAATAATATTGTGTGACAGACTTGTAATTATCAGTGTCAAGTGGAAAGGTCTTGGAATGTTGCTTTATCGATTCTATTTGCGGATGTTTTCTTGTTGGTTCTATTCCAGACAAGTAATCTGGATCACCAGGCCACGGCCCATTAGGACCTGGTGAACCAGTTGGCCATGGTCCATTAGGACCATCGAGTCCGACATCTCCATCACGATTCACGCCATCGATTTCTCCTACACCTTCAATGATTTCACTTGAACCTTTAAATTCCACTGGTCTTTTTGAATTTCCTAAATAATCATGACAAAAAAACAATAATTTAAATTACATATATAAATACAATATTGTGAAAAAACACTAATAACATACCTATCCTGCCATGTTTTGAAGAAATGACTGATTTATCCAACAAAGTTTTAGAATATGCAAGAGTTTCGAGTTTTCTTGGTGTACCAGGAGCATCAGAGTGTTCTCGATAAGATATCGATCCAGATATGTTTCCATTATTATTAAAAGATGATTTTAAGGTGCCCTGCTGTTCAGAATAAGCAGGTAAAACCGATTGTCCTGATATTTTTCGAGAATCTGGTATTCCCGATGTATCAGATAGGCTGGATTGTTCTAAATGAAATGATCCAAGTGTGCCTGAAGTATCAGGAATTCCTGAAACACTTGGTTGTTTAAAATACACCGAACTTCCTGATAGTTTTGGAGTTCCTGATGTTCTGGACTGTTCTTGATAAGATGATAGTCCAGATCTATTTGAAGTATCAGAAATTTCTGAAACACTTGACTGTTTAAAATACACTAGACCTCCTGGTTTTTTTGAAGCGCTTAGTGTACCGGACTGTTCTTGAAGAAATGATAGTCCAGTTCGACCAAAAGTATCAGAAATTTCTGAAACGCCTGATTGTTCAACTGGACTTTCTGGTCTTCTTGAAGTGCCTAGTGTACCTGACTGATTTTGATGAGATGATAGTCCAGGTGTACTTAAGATATCAAGAATTCCTGGATCACCTGGCTGTTTAAAATACACTGAACTTCCTACCGTATTAAGTGTTCCAAACTGACCTGAATGTAATAACAACTCGTCAGATGTACTTGGAATACCAGGAATATCTGGTGCTCTTGTAATGAATGTTTGTGCTGAGTAATTCAAAACGTCTGACGTTTTAGGAATACTGGATGTTTTTGAATGACTTGTTTTACCAGGCTGCCTTTGACGGGGCAATAATCCGGATGTGCTTGAATCACTAGATATTCTCGAAATGTCTGGTTGTCTAAAAGGAGTTAAACTTGCTTCCGGAATATCAGATGATTTCGGTGTACCAGACGTGTTAAAGTATTCTAGATATGACGGTAATCTAGATGTAGCTGAATTAATTGAGATATTCAATGCTTTTGCAGTACCGGGCTGTCTAGAATAAGTAGGTAGTCTCCTTGATGGTACTTGACCAGCCAGTGTACGAGATGCGCCGGACTGTCCTGAATGTGACGATAATCCAGATGTATCTGTTATATTTAAACTATTTGGTCGTTTAGGATATACCAGACTTCCTGATATTCTTGCGGTTCCTGAGATATCGGATATTTTCGATGTATCAGATAATCCAGATGTAACTAAAATACCAGGAATATCAAATGTTTCTGGAGTGCCGAGTTTTTTCGACTTTTCTAAACTGCCTGACTGTTTGTGATATGCTTGACTTCTTGATATTCCTACTATTTCTGGAGTATCGGATATTCCTGTCGTGCCAGAATATTGTAAATGTGACAATAATTTGGACTTAGCTGATGTAACAGGAATACTAAATGTTTCTGGAATGCCAGGTTGTCCAGATTGAGCAGGCATAACTGGTCTTCTTGATGTTCCTAGAAAGCCTAGTGTTCCTGATATGCCATGCTGTCCTGGATATGGCGATAATTCAGATACATCTGGAGTATCAGATATTTTTGAACTGCTCGATTCTCCATGATACGCCAGACTTCCTGATGTTTCTGGAGCGCCGAATGTTTCTGATATATCGGATGGGCCGAGTTTTCCTTGTAATAATCTTGAAGTGTCAAGTGTTCCTAGACTGTCAAACTGTTTAGCATAAACTGATGTTCCTGGAGAATTAGGCGTTTCTGATACAGAAAACGTTCTTGGTTGTTCTGGACGTGATAACAATCTTGATATGCCGGGAAGATTACGAGGATAACCCGTTGGCGTACGTGATGTTTCTAGTATATCATGCAGACCTGGTTTCCCTGTTTTTGCAGCTTTAATGACATTTGTTGTACTTGTAGAATTGTTTAATTACATAAAATAATATTGTATGTATTTTAAAATCATACCATCTAAAGCAGGTTTGTTGGGCGGTCGATTTGACGATGCATCGATAAATGATCCTTTTTCAATAGGCGCTGTTTAAAAAAAAGTCAATATATTTACATTAGCATATTTTGTTAATACCGTCGATACGATTATATTACAAATATTACATTACGTATTTGTTCGCGTATATTTATATATAAAAATCTGTAAACTCTCTCATTCACGTACTTCCTGCACTTGATATTTTGGAAGCCGAAACGGTATCGTGTGTGTATTCTGCGCACATCGCGGGGAAATGTAATTTCTCCCACGGTGTAACAACACCATGATGATCGTGCTTGTCACCCTCTACGTGATGTTTGTGCTCGTTAAGAAACAGTTCCACGTCTTTCCCCGCATTAACCACCCTGTAACCCCAGCCGTCGCTAAGATAAAATGTTGTTCGCAATCGGTGAAAAGAATCGACGTAGCCGTAACAGCCGTACGTGATACCATCCGGACCACGTATTTCATGATGAAATTGTCCATTCGAATCAACGTCATAACCGTATTTATATACATCTACAAAAGATTGTTTTCTAAGTAAACAAAATGTTTTTTCTAAATAAACTATACATAAATATATATATAAAATATTTTATGTTAATATTAAAATTTTAATGTGTTTAAATAACTTTCTTTTTTGTTACTTATTGTGACTTGCCTGACGTGATGTTTTGACGCAAGTACTGTCTCTTCTGATCGTCGCTGATAGTCAAAATCACGTCTTCGTTCCGTTTAATGGTTTTCGATTCCTGAGTGATTTGCGATACCGATTCAGCAATCACCTATGAGAGCGAATTCGAAATTTCATTTCAAAACGATCATCATATTGTTTCGCAAAGATAATCTATTGATCTTCATTAAATATTATCCCATTCGATTTCGCAATCGATTTGACGCTCGATAAGAATTCTCGCCGGGAGAATGTCGTCTATTACTGTTAAAAGTAGCACGTGTCTAGTCAAAGTTGGGTTTGACCAGGATCGAGACAATCTCGACCGTTCTGTTGTTCCACCCACGAGAGAGGCGAAAGTTGCGCGATTCCAAGAAGATCATGCGCCAAGCGACCAAGAAGAGACTCTCCTTCATCATTTTCTTTTTCTAGCTCCGGATTGACAAACTATATAATAAAAGGTTAACATATGCTAACTCCCGACCCCTAAACCCTTCTCCGCGCGTACTTGCCGCGTCAAATGTTGCCGCAAGGATTAATTCATCCGCGGTATTTATGTCGTGATATTTTAGTGAACAATAGCAAGATCATTTCGTTCAAGGTTTTTTTTTTTTTTTTTTAAGGCGACTCTAACTTGTCACTGGGATATTTATTAGTTGTAAAAACACAGTAATTGGCGTATTCTGATTTAATTTTCAGTAAATAAATTGTCTGTATTTATCTCTTTCTTGTTTAAATTTGATAAACATTTGCACAAATTTCTGTTTCAAGTTGTTACACACACAAGAAGAAATAAAAAAAAGAAGAAATAAAAATTGATACGCGATAGATAAGATCAAACGTGTCTCTTGTCTGAGAATTATTCTCTAGAATTCTAATATATATTATCCGCGCGAATCGAAAGTAAATAGTATGACGAAGTGATCGAGAGCGATTTAACAAACAAGGTGTACACAACGACTTTGATAAGCCTTAAAGGTAAACGGGACGACATTTGACGCAGCCGGATCTCTTTTAATTGCTCGTAGCGAATCTGCCAGTCAAATGGCCAAAGCTGTATCAGCTTATGAATTGCGTGCAGAATCGATGTATCATCTTCTCAGTGAAAGTCACCTGTAAACGGTTGCGTAAAGAACCAGCATTTTAGCCGGGAGGCAAAAACCTACCGGCGCACAATTGTGTTAGTCCTGAGATATTGACCGCATTAATTCTACGTTATTACACTTTCGACGGTTCGAGAGAACTTTTTTTTTTTTAACGCGCGCAAACTAGAATAAACAAGCGACGATGCAGTAACGTGCGCGCTGCACATTTCGCGTATTTGATTGGAAAAAGTTTTCGACACAACAAGAGGAAGAAGAAGAAGAGCTTGTAACGTATGCGGAAATTTTACTGAACTATATGTCGAATATATTAAGTTTGTTGACGTCGTGCGCGGAATCTGTCTTTTAAATTTGCCTAATGTGAGAAAGTGAAAGAATTTTACGTTTCCTAAACCACGTGAATAATTTAAAATGACTATCTTGTGTAATAATCCGCGTAACTTTTTCCGCGTAAAATTGATTAATGAGGTTTTACTCGTCCATAAGTGTGACTTCTTTTCATATGTGTGTGTCTTCAAGTTGTCACTGTCAACACACTGATTGCGTTCACTGTTAAGTAAAGACAGTTAGACCATAAGTGAATGTAAAAGACTCAATGACATTTGCAAGACAGATTGGAGTATGTGCGCGTTGTTTTCATTTAAAGCGCTTCTAGATTACGTATCGGCTCACCGAGAATGAGATTTTACCTAATGCGCGAGTGATGTACATATTTCGGCGACGAATGTCATCAATCGCGTCATTTATGCTAATCGATACCTAATTCTTCTAGGGAGAAAAAAGACAGAAAAACTTCTATTGAATAAATGCTTCTTTCGAGACAACTTGTTCGCTTTTTTGTCAAGAAGTACTTCATTCAATTTCTTCGGTTGGAACTAAATTTCAAGTTGTTTCCTTATATTTTATCGAATGTTTTTAAATAATAGATGTTTGAACTAAAATAAAAATGTTGTAAATTAAAATATTGTTTTGTACAAGCAAAATATTTACTCTAAAAAAAAACAAAAAAAAAGATCTTTGCTCTTTATTTGTACCTGCGCATTTAATTCATGGAATTCCGTTCGAGTTTGGACTACTTAAAACACGTATAGAGAAGCTTTTCCTTCTATAGACGCGTGTTCGCAGAAGCACGTCTATATATAATACGTAAGTTGTTATCTGGACGAGAAGACCTCTCGCGCTCACACTCACCTAATTAGTAAGATATAAAATCTCCTTAATCAGATTGGAAGCGATATCTTGCGAAGTGTTACTGCCATTCAATTTCAAACTGTACGTCTAAGGAAATTTTCAGCATTCCACATGTGTGCCAATCAGAATTTTAGAAGTGATGACGCAATATTTGTTGCAACTGGTTCCAAATAAGTTCAATAGCGCGGATCAATGAGTCACCGATGACCCTAAAGCGGAGTTACTGTAAAGTCGAGTCGCGGTCACCTGTGACCCCAATAACAATCGGCGTGTTAAAGCCATTGAGAGAGGTATGAATGATATGTAAGAGAGCAACGGCGCATTCTGTGTGTGCGCGCGAGATCAAAGAGCCTCGTGAAAGATAATGTGAGTCACGATGCGATCATTATGCGAGTTGTAAATCAGCTCTTCTCACTTTTTGTTACGATTAGTAAAAACATAAGTGTATACTAATTATCGCAAAGTAATAACCCCATAATATAGCAACGGAAGTAGTAACACATAAAAAAAACTTTGAGTAGCAGTCAAAATAAAAAAAAATAAAAAATAAAAAAACAGGTGAGATGAAGGTCTACATCGAGCAGGGGAAGGTCTGCTCGATGTAGACCTTCATCTCACCTGTTTATTGTTTTCGCGAGCGTGATTATTCTTTTCTTATTTTGTTAAAAAACAGTTTACATTAACACGTGTTCGGAAATGTTTACTTCTCGAATCATCAAAAGAAAACCAATTCACACCAGGTGCTTAGAACATGTTTCATTTAGTGCACGCACAATTTTCTTACGAGTTATCGAATCTCTTCAGAGATAACGAGATCGCAAACATTGTCATAGATCTTTTTATTGAAAATGCAATTGCAACAAATAAATCTCGTTCTTAAAAATATTAAGTAAAACTCGAAGTTTTAAAATATATATTAAACTGCAAGAAAAAAAAAAAAAGAGAAACAATCAACAGTCTTAAATTTAAAGTTTTAGTTTTCCATATTTGTGAAAAGACTGTAAGTTTCAATCGACTTTAAATTTCGCGCGAAACTTATTTATCTTTTTCTATAAATCCTGAAAGAAATATACAAAGCAC
This sequence comes from Pseudomyrmex gracilis, assembly GCF_002006095.1. Classification (NCBI taxonomy): domain Eukaryota; kingdom Metazoa; phylum Arthropoda; class Insecta; order Hymenoptera; family Formicidae; genus Pseudomyrmex; species Pseudomyrmex gracilis. The sequence continues at coordinate 709,137 of NW_018020653.1, forward strand.
TATTAAGGTACACATACCAGAATAAAAAGAACCCCAGTAGCACCCCGTAGCATTTTGATGATAGAGTCCTTTTTCAGTAGGGCATTATCCGAGATCAAACCACAGCCTGAAGATGAGAATGATTCTCGAGGATAATCACACACGCAGTGCCGTTCGAAACTAAAAGACTAAATACATCATATAGCAGAAAAAGGCTTTTATATAAGGTGGGAGTCACCAGATATTCCCCCCCGGTGACGAGTTTCATCCTCACTGTATCTTCTTTACCATATATTCTTTCGTTTCGGTTTCTCGAGAGAATCACTCTTGTGCTCCTTTCCTTTCTTTCTCTCTCTCTCTCTGCCTCCCCCGCTCCCTTTTCTTCATCTCCCTTTCTTTTTCACGTAGACAGTTATTTTATTGTTCTCTGTCACGGGTACGGCGACACGAAACTACTACAACATGTTCTACAAATTATATACAATTTAACTACGTGTTACATTTTGATCTCAATTCAAAAGCGTTATATTTATGTAATTGTTCGAGATGTGCTCGCGCAGATATATTAATTCATCTTAAGCAACCATTTGCGGAAATTGTATCGGAATTTAATCGCCGACTTGCAGAAAAGAATCTGGAAGTCGGCGTAATAAATCGATGTGTTAACAAACGGAATGTGCCTCCCAAACGCTTCATCGGAGACGAATTTTATTATCGGAGAAAGTGTCAGCCCACTCGTACTTGCGCATGTATTTATATACATATATTGTGTAATATATATAGGCATTGAAAATTTATTCGTTTTGATGACATTTTGCATGTTAAAAGATATGTCAAATATATTTATTTTCGTCTTCAATTAAAGAGAGAGATTAAACAATTGTACAAGATATGGAAATGTGGAAGTATGCAAATATTGCAAATGAGTAAAAAAATCTGAATACAATCAAATATCTCGTAAATGCAAATTTAAAAAAAAGTTTCCGATAAAAATTATGAGGATAAAAATATGTATTCTACATTAACATCCATATGACTTTGAATGGCGTTAATCAGGTCACCTTGATTTTTCAAAATAGAACTTCCTGCTTTTTATCTCCACATTAGCTCTGACCCTTTTTATTAAAAAAATCATTTGATCTTGACCCGACCTTGGCACACGTGCAACACTACTCAAAATGAATATTGTCAAATAGATATTTCATGTGTCTTTTTAAACTTTATAACTTTTGTTTAAAACGGTTTTTTTAAAAAATTGCATTGTTTATTTAGACTCTTGGCGCATTCTATATATTCACTATAATATATATAGTAAACAAAATTGTATAATAAACAAGCAACTAATGAAAACAAGTTATATAAAACATGATTTGTGTACTTATTGTTATGCGGTCCCTTGTTGTCTATCGATGTATATTGATGAGTATCTTTAGTTATTCCATCAATCTTCTTTACAAATTCCTTATCGGTCTTTCGTCGTATATATATATGTATATTACACGCAGAACACAGTATGTTCATAATTGGTTCCTACAAAATGAGACCATTTTATTATATATTTACACGTTATTTATATATTATATTTATACGCGGGTGTAAATAGATCGATTTTTAATATTTATAGAATGCGACTAGAAATAGTATGCCACTATCAGCCGTACACTCACATAATTTTAGTTTGCAAATTAATGACTCGCGCGCATAAGTTGCGGAATAAAAACAAATATATAGAAACATTTTTAATATATATTGATTAGTGAAAACTGAAGATTACATACCATATCCTTCGATTACTTGTTGATACCTTATATCGGCGGGCTTGGACCTGACGTCTGGAGAAAAACAAAACTGCACGCAACTGACGCAAGCGCTCTACACCACGCGGGGAAGATCATAGTGCCTAAGCGGCTGTTTCGCGACTATTTACGTCTCGAAATCACGTAAGATGTGACAGATGAAAACTTGATTCTTTACCGTGTAATCAGCGTGTAAAGATTCTCTGACAAGTGTGATACGAAGCAGAGCAATGAGTGAATTTTTTGTAGACTGATACTCTTTGAATCTCGAAAAAATTTATACTGCGTTAAAAATTTTTGTGCGAAACGCAAGAAAATTTGCAAATAAAAATATCATTATTGATTCGAGCTTTTATTTTCTATTGTACATTATTGATACGGATCATCACCAAAGGGATTGTCTTTGTGCTTGCGCGCAACTCATAAATTCTTCCACCACGTGGTTGTTCCCTCACTACGCGGTGTATCACATGACTGTCTCCCACATGTGTCACAGTGTTCAATGTGTCGTGCACTGTTGTGTCACGTCAAACCTACGGTCGAAGACGCGCTAAAAATTATATATAAAATCACTTCTGTATCACGTGTTATTCAGTACTGTAAAAACTAATCCTGTCAGCGATAAACAATATATCGCAATTGAACAATATATATTACAATTGAAAAAATATACTCATTTTAATACCTGTACACGTGTGCGTTCTGTGTGCATTTAATTATTGAATGTATTTTCAAGACAACTTTTGGATGCTGCACATGTGACAGTGACTAATACTAAGTGAGTTACTTGTTATATAAGAATTCTAAAATATATTAGAAAATTACCAATCTCAAGTGTACAAAGATATTATATCAGTCATGTGAATTTAATATTGATTATTGGATTTGATTACTTGTGAAGTGTACAGATAAAGATAAACTGAACACAAACCCAGAGATAAACACCATTCCTGGGTTATGCCTAGAGATATATGTACACCCGTTAGGACTAAAGTCTATTCAGTAAATATAATCCACAATATAAACTGTAATCATGGAGAAGCAGGATTTGTTAGTGCAAATACATGTAGAAAGACCTGTTTACAAACATGAAGTATTAAATCAAAATTATGATTATGAGAAACCAAAATCATCTGGTAAGTTGCATATACATCACAAATTGAATGTTCTATGTTATTAAATATATATACTTCTCTTTGTAGTAATTCAGAGTATAGTGAACAATGTCAAGTCAAAAAACTGGCAATCTTGCATGATGTCAACTGTGCCAGTGATAAAATGGCTTAGCAAATATAATTGCAGAAAAGACCTAATACCTGATGTTATTTCTGGTTTGACTGTGGCAATAATGCATATACCTCAAGGTATGGCATATGCATTTTTGGGAAACTTGCCACCAGTAGTTGGCATATACATGGCCTTCTTTCCTGTCCTTGTGTATTTTTTATTTGGTACATCTAAGCATGTATCTATAGGTAAGGTACAGATGAATACAGATGAATGAGAACAAAGCATACAAAGTATACGGTGTTCAAAAAAATTCATAAAATACTGAAGATAAAAATATGAAATAGCAAAAATATAATTCTGTTACTTTCAGCTAATGCATTTTTGTCTGGTTAACTTCAATTACCAGACAGTTAGAAATATAATACACTTTAATATAAACTTGTTCGACAATGCTCAATAATCAAACATTCTTGGAACTCATCAGGAACTTTTGCTGTGGTATGCTTAATGACCGGAAAGGTAGTAACGTCTCACTCAAATCCACTTGTGGAACATGCATCTGCGAATATTTCAGATAGTGCTTCTCTAAATCTTGAAGATACTACGCATACATATACACCTATGCAAGTGGCTACAGCTGTGACACTAATGATTGGAATATATCAGGTAAATATTATCGGTATTATAAATCATATGGCATATCAGTTAAAAAAAAAAAAATAAGAGCAAAGAAAGATTTTCGTTACAGATAATAATGTACATATTCAGATTAGGTATCGTGACAACATTGCTAAGTGAAACTTTGGTAAATAGTTTTACAACAGCTGCTGCTGTTTATGTTCTAATATCTCAAATAAAAGATCTACTTGGTCTAAAATTACCAAAGCAAAAAGGATATTTTAAATTAATTTTTGTAAGTAAATTTTAATTAAGAATATTGTTATGATGTGCTTACATTTTATCAAATTATGAGTGAAATTATCTTCTTTCGTCTTTTTCGATATTTTAGACTGTCGTAGATGTATTTAAAGAAATAGAAAATACCAATATATCTGCCGCAATAGTGTCAACTATATCAATAATTATTCTTATAATTAACAATGAGTTTCTAAAGGTAAATAGAGCATGAATTTGTTATTTATAATCACAAAAAATACTTGAAGAGGAAAAAAAATTAGTAATGTGACACGTAATTTATAATTCGTACTTAGCCAAGATTGAACAAAAAATGCAGCATACCAGTACCTATTGAACTCATTGCAGTTGTTGGTGGGACATTAGTTTCCCGATATTGTGATTTGCCACAGACTTATAATATCGAAATTGTTGGACATATTCCAACAGGGTATGTAAATATAGTATTGCATACATGTATTAAGAGATATTACATTACTGTATTTAATGTTTTAACAGATTACCTAAAGTTGAAATACCTAGTGTTGAATTACTGCCCTTAGTAGCGATTGATAGCATTGCGATAACCATGGTTTCGTATACCATTACCGTATCAATGGCATTAATATTTGCGCAAAAACTCAACTATGAAATAGACTCAAATCAGGAGCTTCTTGCAATGGTTAGGCAATAATATATCTTGACAAATTACTTAATATACTTTATGATACATAATCTCAATTATTTTCATTATTTCAGGGCTTGAGCAATATAATGGGTTCTTTTTTCTCGTGCATGCCGATATCGGCTTCTCTAAGTAGATCTCTTATTCAACAAACTGTTGGTGGACGTACTCAGGTAGCAAGTATCGTATCTTGCTTGTTGTTGCTCATGATACTTCTTTGGATTGCACCGTTTTTTGAGCTCCTGCCGAGATGTGTTTTAGCGTCTATAATAGTGGTGCGTAAAGAATTATTAGTAAAATCAATGAGAAAAAATATAAATACGCCAGATTTTTAATAAAAATAATCAACTAATGATAAATAATAAAAACACTGCGACAGGTAGCTTTAAAGGGAATGTTTCTACAAGCTAGTCAGTTAAAAAAATTCTATAAGCTCAGCAAAGCTGACGCTACAATTTGGATCGTAACATTTTTTGTTGTAACGTTAATAAATATCGACATCGGATTGCTCGCGGGACTGTTTGTTTCATTGGTCATCATTCTGTTGCAAGCTATTCGACCTCACCTGTGTCTGCTAGGTCACATACCGCGTACAGATCTATACTTGAACTTGAACAGATATAAAGCGGTAAGTCATCTTGTCAACAAATAAAATAAATAAACGCTATAAGATAGTAATAATCGGTGGAAAACAACATGACTTTACTTTTTTTGTTTTTCTAGGCGATAGAAATACCTGGAATAAAAATATTTCATTATTGCGGAACTTTGAATTTTGCCAATAATAATCATTTTAAATCAACTGTATACACACTGGTAGGAGTATGTCCGCAAAAGATCGTCAAATTGAGAAAACAATTAGCGGAAGAAGGTCATTTTCTAAATGATAAGAATTCCGAAAGTAAATCTGAATTGCATTGCGTAATCATGGACATGAGCGCGCTGAGTTACATCGACCCTAGTAGTGTTCAAGTGTTGCACTCGATCGTGGAAGAATTCGCGCAGATAAATGTTGAGGTTTATTTCACCAATTGTCCCAGTTCTGTTTACGAAACTATAAAGAAATGCGATTTGTACATATACGGCACAATGTCGTTGCAAATGTTTGCGACTGTGCAGGATGCCGTCACTTACTTTCAAAGCAACAGTATTTCTGGTTAATGACAATAATTTTATTGTACGATATACACGAGTCATAGACTTACCAGGAGCCTAGTTATTGCATTTCTATGAGATATTTATATTTTTAAAAAACATTTTCTACTTAGACGCTGTACTTATGGCGCGATACTTACCTTGAAAATGTTGTTACAAAGTTTAAACAGTTATATATTATTTTTATAACTGTCCGTACACGTACTGGGTACTAACATATTGCTAGATTTGTTATAAAAAATTATAATTTGTTTTTTATATTAAAATATAATCTCGAAAAGAAGTGATTGGTATGTGTATAATCGAGCAATCGGTTTTTTTATTTAGAGCGATTACCCTATGTATGTGACAGCTTACAATCATCTTGAGTAGTCTGTTACCGTCACAAAAAAAAAAATAGGTTTCACTACGCCTCTTCAAATTGTATCGACAATTATTGCGTCCTATATTTTTTTTTCCTATTTGTAATGTACAACTGTTTATTTTTAATCTTGCGGCAGTGTCGCCCTTTGGATGCGGATGTACATAAGATTTACGAAATAAATACCCGACAATAAGTAACAGAACACGTTACTTGTCGATAAATGTACGGTCAAGATCAAATTATTGTTTTATACACGTACTTTCTCTAATTAACGATGGTCTAATCGAGACGCTTATGCTAGACCGTACTTCTTCTTGAGAGATTCTGGCATCTCGGGTGGTGGTGGACGGGGCATGCGCAGCCAAACCTTCACGGCATCGTAAATGAACCATTGCGCTGCGGTCAAGGTACCGATCATAACGATCCTCGGTCCCAGACCCTTCCATACGCCGGCAAAGCCAAGCTTCTTCAAAACTTCACCCGCAGACGCTCCTTTCTCTTGGTTCAATTTCGACACCACCTGATGGACAGAAATTCATATGTTATAGAGATCATGAAGAAATCTTACAAAGCAAACGGCTGGTAAAACTTACCGAGTCAGCAGGGTGAGATACGACAGCGCAGAAAACACCGGCAATGTAGCCGGCCGCGAAGGTGACTATTAATTGTTCGCCTTTCGAGCATTCTGCTCTAGGCTTTGGTACCACGTATTTGTAGAGAAGTTCGACGGTACGCTCGAAGCACGCGAATTTCATCATAGTGTACGGGATTTGACGCAGCCATAATGGCACCAATCCCTTATAGAAGCCTGAAAGACCTTCGTCCGCATACATCTTCGGCATCGCTTGTCTCAAAGTGTTTGCATATCCTGGCGTAGTTTGAATCTTCACCTATAAATAATGATTGCACGTTGCGTAAAACAAAAGCGGCGCGAGATAGGAATTTACTTATACACTATATATAAACTTAACAATATAAACTTTTCATTAATATGAGCTGTACCTTTGAAGCTTCAAATGGTGCTAGACCAATGTCTGCAAAAAATTCAGCGGAAGCCGATGATATCAAATATAACGTGGTTCTGTATTCATAAGAGAGTTCATCACCAGCTAATGCGGAGTACTGAACTTTAAAGACTTCATACAGTCCGAATTTGAACATTCCTTGAATGGAATAACCAAAGAAAGTAGGCGCCCATCCTTTTACTATTCCTCGAGTGCCATCCTCGGCAAGAGTTACCTATAGTAAATAAAGTTTATCATAAATTATATATATATATATACATGATACATAGTGTATGTTATATATATATATATATATATATAATATAAAAGTTAATATAAAAATAATTACTCTGAATCCATTGAATACTGATTTGTATTTTTGCGGATCCACTTGAATTCTGCATTTAACTAAATCTAATGGAGTGACCATAGTATGAGTGATACCACAGGATAAAATACCTCCAAGGCCACATAACAAGAAATAATGATTCGATCCAAATTCACAGCTATCTGTAAATACATAAATCACCACATTACATGCATACTTAAATATATATTGAAGAGATATTTTTAACGCTTTAAATAATACAAATATATTATAATTACATATATATTTACAAACATAAATGTATAAATTTCAAAACCTACAAAGACAAAATTATTCATTCAGCTGATCAATCTATGCTCATCCAGTTCTTCCTTTGGATGACATACAAAATACAAGTAAACTTTGTCTCATTGTTTCGTCACAGTTAAGATAAAAAAACATATTCTGCATGCTCGACATACTTCCGATGCGTTTCTCGGTCACAGTCAACGATAGTCATGGGGTAGGCTGATTTTAGTCCGATCGTTCAAGGCCAGAGGTAAGGAAGGGGTACATTTTACAACACACACACCAATATACTAAGATGGCGGAATCTCTCTTATGCAACTCGCGGTGTTTGCGAGTTTATGCTTAAATTCATAAAACTAAGACATTCAAGCTCTTTGTGTTACATGCTCTCCATTATTCAATATAATTATATAATTTATAATTACTTTTTAAAAGTAATTTAAGTCAAGTACACCACACAAGTGTCATGTGACGCGCGCGCGCTTATGTGTGTGTGTGTGTGTGTATCGCGCGGTGCTTCGCGCAATCGAACGTCTCTTCGAATCTCTATAATGTAGAATTCCATGGCTACTGTATCGCGTAATAAAAGACGATCCGTCGAAATTATATGCAATTAGATATTCAATTTAAAATTTTCACGAATCAGTTGCGATTGCGTATCGACGAATGTCCGACTGACTTTTCAAACGAAAGAAATCTGATTAAACCGTGACGTTTGATCGAACACATTTTAGTTATGTAATTTTGTCGCAATGTCACATTAAGACGGCGTGGTCATGTAACGATATCCAATATCTTTCTTTATCCGTTACAAGATTACGCCTGTGAGAAAAACGAGTGCGTGAGAGAAACCGATGTAACAATTCGTAGATTATTAAAAATCGCAGTGTGAACGAAATTTTTCTTGAGAAGTGTTATAACCTCTGGCTCGATATATCGAAGACAAAAAAAATCGCTCTCGATCGTTTGTTCGATTCGCAATTGAATCGTGAGTAATTACATAAAAAAAAAAGAGAGAGAGAGAGAAGTACTGACCACCCTCCTCGACAGCGGCAGCGGCGATATTGCGACCTGGAACGAGCGGCCGAGCGCCGTTTTCCAGCGCCTGACACTTGGCCGTCGTGAACGGCGTGGAAAATGGATTCATTTTCACCGCCTCCTGTACCCAAGACAACATTTCTATTCGGAGACCTGAACAGAATCATCGATTAAATGACAGTTTGCTTTAGAATTCGAATTTTTCTAATTATAGTGTGCGCGCGTATTATCGCGTCAAAGTTCTACTACTCACGGTACCTGCTGTGACAGACGACTATCACCCGTAAAAAACCACCGAGAGAGTGGCAGATCGTTTCTTCGAATGGCTCGTCCATAGCGCGTGATATTTAGATGGGAAGTTACATTTCCGCGCGCCAACAGCGCCCTCAATGGATAAAAGACCGAAATTTTTGTGAGAGAATGTCGGTCTGTGATTGATTGAATTGCTTAAAAGTTCACTTACTTGAGTTATCGTATGTTTCCGGTTTAAGATACGTAAAGCCCGTTCTACATTGATCTCAAGCGCAAACGCAAGAAACAGATCTGGTAGAATTGACTAAGGCCTGGTTTATGCGAGCAAATAAGGCCTTGCTTTGGCCAGAGAGAAGGCTGAGAGCGGCCATGCCATTGTTTTTTACGACGGTTTCTAGCCGCTACTTTCAGCGCCGGGTTCCACTTTGCGTGGAACTCGCGAACTACAAAACGAGTTCCACTTTCAGACGCATACGATAAAAATGTATCTCGGTAAGAGTCTGTGCTAACAATGTCCAAACATCGACATGGTTCTATTCCGTGCTATGTGCACGAGTCCAGGTGTCAAGTCGACACTTGATCCTAGCCGCACTCCGCAGTCTTATCTCTGCTTAAATACAAAATCATAAAACTCAGAAAAAAAAGTAAACACGAAAAGATATAGATAATATAATAAACACGAAAAGAAAATAGATAACATAATAAATATTTAAAAAATAAATAATACACTAAACACGAAAAAAATAGATAATATAATAAACACTAAAAATAATAAACAAAGTTAAGGTCTATTATCTTTCGCAAAATAATGACGATATACTAAAGCTTTGCAATTTCCGGCGCAATTCAAGCGCCAATTTTGACGAACACAGAATAACCAAAACTGTAGCTTTAATGGAATTTGAAACAACGAGAACAAGTGACTTTCACAAACTAACTAATACGTTAGGTACAATCATTTCTTATCGATATAACATACTGTTCAAAACTTTAATTTTACAATAAACAAACATAATAACTTTCCTATTTCTTTTTTACTTTTCAATGAAACCTTTGAGACTAACTGTTATAAAATCTTATTGTAAAAAACCATTTATATTACTTCACCTTGCATTTCCAGTGTGTGTATCTTCATTACATATATATCACTATCTTTTAAAACCACGAAATTTATTAAACTTGTATGCTCGACATTTCAAAATTTGTAACATCGACCGTTACAAAGAAAGCGAACAGACAAAACTTATCATCATGACTATGTGACTGATATGTCACGTAAAATATCCGATCTATACACCTAAGTAAACTGCTCTTAAATTAGATACTTCTTTCACGCACACAATAAAACGAATGCGAAAATACACATGAGCGTACGTATATGTACTACTTCTGCACGCATGCGAATAATGCACAATCAACTAAACCCTACTACATCCACCACACTCGTGCATAAAATGCATGCACGTATTGCACATATGCTTCTGCTACAACACATATACTTATACAGCCTTTACACATAAATAAAACAACCGTTTTTTTTTTTTTTTTTT
>NW_018020654.1:0-16719 GCF_002006095.1 Pseudomyrmex gracilis
CTCCTTCTACCTGCCTACGAGAGATGTTATAGTCATTCTGGGACATCCTGTATATTTATATTGAGAAATTTTTTTACAATATATATACAATATATTTTAATCAAAATATGTTTATGTACAACGTTAATAATTTAATTTCTTTCAATTCATAAATAATGTCTGAAAATTTTTAATAATTTTTATTACTTAATAATAGATTTTCAAAATAAAAATGTTTCTTGTTAAATGATACAATCAAAGTAAAATTAAAAATAAATAAATTTTAATTATTTTTAATAAATAATTCATCAGTTTTTTACTGTACGTATACATTACAGAAACTTACGATGAAGCGATAAAAAAGTTAAAAATTTTGGAATCAAAAAGTCACGCCTTTTCGACTGATTGCGACGAACACGCTAAAGAGAGAGCAATGCAAATAAAAAAAAATTACGAAGTGAAAAAAATAATAGAAAATCCTAAAAAAATTCAAGAACTCTTAAATGTTCCCGACCTTGAAAATAGTCCTGAAGAATCCATGGAAAGATACTGTGACTGTAAAACAAAAAAAATAATAATAATTGCAATTCGCATTAAGTTATTGATATTGGAAAATATTTCTTATACATTTTTGTACTTTGCAGCGTCTAGTTCTTCATCGCATTCATTACACAAATTGAGCAGAAAACATAATAAAACACGACAAAAAACATTAGAAAAGAATAAGAAGTTTATAGTAAATAAAAGACGTAAATACTTCTTGAGTATATAATTTTATTAATGTATTTACAATTTTTATTGCAGATAATATTAATTAAATGTTTATTGTTTTAGATATGCCTCGCAAAAATAATAAGCTTTTAGATTCCCCGAAACAACAACAGGTTGCTTCGTCGGAATGTGAAGAAATTTTGGAAAATAGAATGAGCACACGTGAAGAAAACTATCAAAATGAAACCAATGAATCTACAACACAAAGTAAGTGTAAATATTTTTTCTGAGTATATAAATTTTTCAATTCTATTTATAATTATTTTATTGCAGATAATATTAATTTAATGTTTGTTTTTTTAGATATACTTCATGAAGATGAAATCGGAAATTCTGGACATACTTCAGCTTCAAATTTATTTTCATCGGTGACAACAAAAATACATTCCCTAAACAAGGCTTTGTTACCAAATCAATTTGATGAAGACGGTAAAAAAAGTTATTTAGAAATTATTTACATATTTATATTAATAATAATAAATAAAACAGACCTGCAAGTTTAAAGATGTTAAAAGTTGTTTGAAAATTGATCGTGGTTTCTTACGCAATTTTGTGCGCTAAACACGAATCTGGCTTCAGAAATTGTCTATCACGTCAGGTTTTTGAGATAAATAAAATGGCGATTTTAAATATATTCATAAAAATATTACAGAGAAAGCAACAAAAAAAGCAACAATTTTTTACTGTTTAGTTCCCTTGAATGTTTCTATTTTTATTGTTTTTATTTTAAATGTAGATATAAAAAGAACAATAATAAAGGCTTATCAAAGCCAAAGTTTACAATTAACACAAATTCATAGTGAACTGTTAGAAATAAAAAAGTTGCTAAAAGACTTGCCGAAAATAACACAAAGGGATGAGCAAGCCACAATGTCGGTGCAACGAAAACGGAAGCTGGAAATCGCACCTATGCAGAATATGGAGGAATTTGTTGCATTAGAAGAAAAGCTGCATAATAATCAAATCTTTCGCGAAGAACTTGTATGTTTATATTAAACATTAATAAAATTGTCATAGTTTTATTGATATATCTGCTCTAATAATGATGTGATTGTTTTATTTTTCAGAAACACGATATGTATAATATTATTGATACAGATGCTTCGATATCGCGAATTGTCACAAATATTATAAAAAAATATGTAAGCCGGGCTGTAATAATAGGATTTACAGCAGTAAAGCAAATTACCGGCAAAAAAGTATTTGTGAATACAAACTTCTGTAAATGTATAAGAGGTAACATATTATACAATATTATATAATATATAATACTAATATGTATTATATAATATATATCATACTATGAATATTTTTATGTATTTTATGTATATTTATATACATAAAAACAGGGTGAGTCTAATAAAATGTCTAATAAAAATAGAGTAAGTCTAATAAAATGATTAGCACGTTTTTTTCAAAAAAACGATTAGAGATGGAGAAAAACATCCGTTATCAAAATTGTAAGAGATTACGAGAGATACTATATATGGTGACTTTAAGTGATCTTTAAAATTTTTTTCACTTTATCAATCAAAACTTTTTCTTTTTTTAACTGGAAAGAGATACTTTTGAGTCACTTTGTCGATACTTCAAAAAAAAATAAAAAATAAAAAAAAAAACGCAAAAACGCAAAAACTATTTGTTATTCTTCTATCATATTTCCTCGAGTGATAGAATGGTAAAGATAAGCTAGCTTTTTCACTCTTCTTTTTCCAAGTATTCCAAGCTTTCCACGAAGATTAATAGAGTATTATCAACAGAGTGGCTTAAAAATATCCTCTTCCATTAAAAAAAAGAAATGTTTGATTGTTAAAGTAAAAAAAATGTTTAAAGGTCATTCAAGGTCACTATAGTATGTCCCCCTTAATATCTTACAAGTTTGATAATAGATATTTTTCTTTATCTCTAACCGAGAAAAAAGTGCTGACCATTTTATCAGACTTACCTTGTATATATCATATTATATTATGACTGATTTTATGTATATACATATACATATATTTATTATATTCAATAAGTTGTTTTATTAATGTTACATTAATTGCAGAAGCAATTGAAGATGAATTTTCTTTAATCAATATGGCAAGTTTGAAAGATAAAGATTTTATCGAGGCTCTCAGAACAGTTATTAACAACGCAAAAGACTGGGAGGGTCAACGACTTTTCCGAAAAAAAAAAAAAAATATAAAAATTAAAAAATTGAAAAAAAATACAAGTGGCGTTAATTAAAAATATATCTATTATTATATTATTTGTCTTAAACATTAAAAATATATTATTATATTATTCGTTTTTATCATTAAAAATATATTGTTATATATTGTTATATATTGTTATATAATTATGTATTGTTTATAGTTTTTAAAAAATACTCATAATTTTCAGAATAAATCATTTGTTAAATTTAAAAATATGCATTTATTAATTATTACTTCGAATGCGGTGATAAGAACATCCGATCTACATCTGGTTGCCTGATTGGAGCCTAATCTGGCAGCCTGATCAGGACCTAATCCATTTGCCTGATCAGGATCGAATCTGGCAGCTTGATCAGGGCCATTTGATACGTAGCGTTACATACCGCACAGGGCCCTTATTAGAGCACCGGATCCGGACCTGATTTGGAAGTAGGGCAAGCCATATGTGGATCTGATGAGGGCCCTACGAAAATTTCTACTCGGGATCGAATCGTCGCTCTCCTCGGTCTCGTTGTAATCCAAATCGATCTTCGACGACACCTCGACACTCGTGCCGAAATTTTGAAACGTCACGATCGCAAAACACGCTGCTAGAAGAATCGTTCGCATCTTCGTTGTTTGCTCGCTGATACACGCGGGGCGATACTGCGATGTGATTTTTCATAAAAAACAAATCTTATAGCAATATGCAACATATCTCCAAGGAAGGGATAAAGACTCCAGCCGGATGTGTATACGTAGTAATGACAATCATTATCGAAGAAAATTACAACGACCTCCGTACGTCCAACTTGTAAAACAGAAATCGCGAGGAAGACAGGCGGACGAATATATATTTTTCTCAAAAGAGTTCGAACCGCGATGTGTTTTTTTTAATTGCTTCCTCCGAGAGATCAATATCGCTCGCGCGAGGTTCGCGAGTAAATGCGCAGCTGATAATTAATGGGAAGATCGTCTACGTGTGTGTGCGTGTGTGTGTGTGTGTGTGTAGGTAGGTAAACAATAGAACACATATAAGCAATATTAATCAAATTAATGAAAACAAAACAGAGCAGTATACGTAGTGCGCTTCACAGTAGCACTTAAATGCTATCTCATAAAGAGAAGAGAGAAATGCCAATTTCTGCGGAGAAGAGTCCTAAAAAGCAAAGTGCACTTTTGTGCCGAACAAAGCGTAATAAAGGTTTCATTGTGAAGGACTCAACGGAGAGGGTACGAGATGAATGCTCATGAATGACATTATCTCGCGCCTGTTACGCGATGAGTAAAGTGCTCTCTCGCTCTAAAATGCACCCCCCTCCGTGTTGTGTTGCCCCGTTTGCAGTCGACACATTAGCGCTAAAGTAATTTCGAATCTTGTCACCCTCTACGTTTTGGTTAAATCTCAGCGCAAACAAAGGGCGAGAGAGGCCTCATTGAAATTCATTAAATCTCTCGTTTGCCCCTTTCTCTCTCGCAAAACTGTGTGCGATATTTTCCCCGATCGTCGTCTACACTTTATATCTTCTTTTATAAAGTCGCGACGTTGAAGAAGCTTTCAAGTAAGTATAAAAAATACCGGAGCAATTACATTTACTGACGCTTTTAATCAAGAATAATTGCTGTGTAATTAATAAATTACAGAGATTCCAACAAAGTGTCTCTCTCTCTCTCTCTCTCTCTCTCTCTCTCTCTTTCTCTTTCTTTCTCTTTTTTTTCGGTTTACCTGCAATATTTCGCGTCCCGCGTATAACGCGATGAATCATCCGCGGCAGGCGTTAACCGTTCGTGCCCGGCGAACGTCGCGGGCGCGCTCGCAAGTCGTTCGTGCGCCAACGACGCAATTATGCGACGGTGCAACAGCGAATCGTCAGACGACCGCAGGATATCGCGCCGCGCATTACGTAAATCTCCTTTGTATAAAAGAATCGACGTTACGAGACCGTCCAGGATCGTCACGGTCGCGCACAATGACGTAGAATCCTCATTATCAACTATCTCTCTCTCTCGGATATGCCGCTGCGACCGGAGAGATTTTTTATCCCTGGGAGGAGGCGAAACGCGGCAATTAATTTGAAACCGATTCCTACGTCCGGTTGTCTGTTGTTTCTCGGGAAAAAGTACATTCATCAATATAAATACGAACGATTGTGATCGTGACGCGGCTACGTCGTTAAAAAATACCGAACAAAGCGGCAGCTTCCGTCGCTGCTTCTGCAATTAAACCTCGCGCGTGTTGTAAAAATGTGCGCTTATCTCTCTTCTTATTTTCTCTCTCTCTCTCTCTCTTTCTCTCTTTCTCTCAAAACTAACTCGCGCGGTTCCCCAGACGCGCCTCTCTCTCGGCTGGATTTCGCGAACAGACGCTGTGTTGATGAAGCGCGGAAAACGGAGCGCCTAATGTAGCGTGCCTAATCGCGCTCGCATTATTGGGGGAATCACCGTAGGTGCTCCCGCAGACGCGGATCTTGACAGTGTAAATACGCGGTAAATTAATGTTCCACGGCAAGGCCGCGCCTGTTGTCTGTTTCCGCGCGCACAAGAAACGCGCGCGCCTCACAAAGAGTCATTATTCGTGTTGCTGAACAACAACGTGTAACAGCGAAAATAAACAAGCGTAAATTCCAGATAGAACGTTTTTACGACCGAAAAGAAGGGAAACCTGCAATATAACAGTCAAATAAAAACGCGCTTTAATTGGCGGTGTGCAGCACGTTTAAATGTTCAGCAATTCGCGCAACATTTTTGCTTGCATTTTTGTGAGAAAAAAATACATTCCATCTGTTTTATTTGAGTGTTTTTTTTACACAGATTTGCGAAAAACGTATATTAATAATTTGAAGACGTGTGTGTGTGTGTGTGTAAAAGACTATATAAAAAAATATTTATAAAAAAAAAATAAAAAAGATACCGAAACACACATTTTTTACAACGTTAATCATTCTAAGATAAAGAGACATTAATTTTCTCACGTAACATTTGCACGACTGCGGGCACGAATACAGGGGACTCGCTTACAATGTGACATATGGCTTTGACGAACGGCTTCCGAGAAAACAGAAACTTCTTCTTCTTCTTCTCGTGGCGCGCGCGCGCGCGCGCTCGCACCCTTCCTTTCGCCACGAATAAAGGATCGCCAGAAATAACCGAGCGAGCGGCTCTCGAAACGAGCCTTCGTCCTGAAAAGAACGACGTTTTAACGGCTGTTTTCGTAGAGTCACGGCAAGCTGGAGGATGCGTGCGGACACAAAAGCAACAACAACATGTATAGACAGAAAGTTTTTTTTTTTTCTTTATTTATCGCTCGTAACGCCCGCGGTTTTGTACATTTATAATATCTCTTATGCTACACGTCAAATTATGTACACAGAATTCTCTTTAATTTAGGCGTGACGCGCGGCTCGTATACTCGTGTGATATGGAACGCGATGCTCTTTTCTTGTAATTGTAATATTTAAATATACAGATGGCGCGGAACGTCACTTTGTGTCGAACAAGAAATGACAGTTCGATCGATCGACGAGAGTGGCAACTGCTTGAACCAAAAATAAATGACAGAGCGTTGTTGCAGAGCTCGAGCGACAGATTGAAATAGGGATCGGAACTGTTTGAACGTTTAAGAGAAAATTCTGATTCGAATCTGTCGCTCGAACTCTAATTAACAAAGTGTTGCCATTTATTCTTCTGTCAAACAGTTGCTTCTCTCGTCGATCGATCGATCGATCAAACCGTTTCATTTCTCGCTACCGAGTATCGACACATAATGTGCATTCCGCAACAATATTATTATATACAAACTTACAAAAAACGAATATTGGCACAAAACATACACACACGTGGGCAAGCAAAGCGCCGTATCACATGGCTTAGATTCGTCGGGGAGAGGTTTTCTCCTTCTTTTTCGTTTTTTCGCCGCTTTCTCTACCGGTGACACAGGTTTCCGAAAACGGAATTGGCAGTGCACAATGGACGCACACGCTTACCGGTTTTGGTAATCACACTGGGCGACGTTACGTCGAACAGTCGAGCGCCTAAACACGTGCGGCGCGACGTTAATTGAATTTCAGTCTTAACTTTTACAGTACGAGTCACATTCACGGGATTTTTTTATAATAATAATGTGTTTATTCACTATAAAAAGTGTCTCGTAGATGTAGACGTTATTTCTAAAGTCGATGCCAGATCAGTCGTAAATTGCGAAAAAAGTTCGTGTATTCACAGAAACGAGTTTTTCGTGAATTACTAGCGAGCGAATTGCGAATCGCGCGAATAATTAACGCGCGCATTTGTTTCACTAGTTTTAAGAAATATTTTTCGAAATTGAATTTTTTTATCCTACGTGTAAGATCGTAAAAACGTTTGAGGAAAAACTGTATTTTTTTTTTCGTATTTTTTTTCTTTTTTTTACGCAACGGAACTCTCCGTTATTTGTGATATTGTTGACGATATACGTATTTATGTCTATAGAAATACAATTCACATTTATACAATTAGTGATATCACACAGCAATATTAAATTATTCTGAAGTTTGGCAATTGCAAAGTTGAACAAGCAATATACATATATATATATTATACGCTAAAATCGATTATCTGTACATGACTTCTATGAAGTATCAAGTTGTACAAATTAATTAATTTAAGTACTAAAACAGTATATGTACAAACATTTTCCTTCACATTGGCGCCATATTTTGATATTCGAATGAAATTCGTCGCTCGATAATACAAAAAGTGTCTCCGTGCATTATATTTTTACAAAAGTTTTAATTTTAAACGTACTGTATTATACAACATCTCTCATTCAGATAATATTAAAAGAAAAAAAATTATTTTTTTTATATTAAATGCATAACATATATAATGCATGATATGACATGACGTGTTATTACACAATTATATAAAATATTAAAAGTGTAGTAAAATGTGCAGAGACGCTTTTTGGACTAATTGCATACCGAAATGCAATTCAAAACACTTAAAAAAAAAAAAAAGTCTTTCGATACTCGACATGTTCAATTAAACATATCGCGTTAATTGAGTGTGAAAGTCTTGCAAGCAGATAATTAATTGACTAAACGTCGGTCTCTCCTCGGCCGACATGGCCCAGCAATACGCCATCACTGCGAACAGCTCATCCGGACAGTTTATCGGCTGCGCCAGTCTGTAACCGTCTCTGAGGTAGGACGCCATTTCGAAGGGATCCACTTCTACGTAAGGCTGTTGCGCTAGTGTCGTCAACTCCCATAATAAAACACCAAATGCCCACTGTGCGAAATCAGATAGAAATGTGTAATTGATAGGCGATACATAATTAATTAATTAATTAATTAATTATATGTCACACTCACGACATCGGAAGCTGTGGTAAACGTTTTGTTGAGTAAACTCTCTATCGCTAGCCACTTGATGGGACGATTCTCGTTGTCGCCGAGGCAGTGATAGTCTTGCGGGAACAGATCTCTAGCCAGAGCATTATCCGTGATCTGTACCCTCAAGTCGTCGTCAACACTGGAAGAGAGAACAATTAAACTTGAAACAATTATACTTGTTGTGTGTCGCGAAACACACAATAACGATACGTTTAGCTTGGATAAAAGTTCCAAAGTTAAATCATCGAAGGATGCAATATGTGTATCTTGTTAATAAAAAAAATATACATATATAATAATTTATCGTTATCTTATATACGTACACGCAATTTCTCGCGGCCAGATCTTTGTGAATAAGCCTCTTTCTGTGAAGATACTGTACACCTTTGGCAGCTTGTAGCGCCATTTCGACGACTTCTTGCGTGGTAAGAGCCCTCGGAGGACCTTCGCTACTTGACTTGCATTTTACCAAGAATCTCTTCATGTTTCTGTAGCCCGTGTGCGGATACAGCAGAAACGGCGCGCTTCTGTCCTCGATCGAAACACCGAGGACTGGAAGCAACGCTGGATGACTTAGCCCGTAGAGAGCTAAACCTTCTCGCAGAAGAAGAGCCACCTTTTCAAAAAAAAAAAAAAAAAAAAAAAAAGTTAACATTATCTCAACGTCACGTTATCTCGAAGTTGCATTATCTTTGAGATAAAAACTTTTTGTTTTCTCTCAAAAAACAATTGCTTAAATAAAATTTAACTTACTTGAGATTGTGACGCGTGCTCGGCGGCAGTTTTTACAAGCACATCTCTCGGAGCCAGAGCACCCTCCTCGTGATAACTACCCCTGTACACGCGTCCGAACGTTCCTTCCAACTCGACACTGAGAAGACGCACTCTGCATCTGTAATAGCAGAGAGAATACGTTAC
Source organism: Pseudomyrmex gracilis (assembly GCF_002006095.1). Classification (NCBI taxonomy): domain Eukaryota; kingdom Metazoa; phylum Arthropoda; class Insecta; order Hymenoptera; family Formicidae; genus Pseudomyrmex; species Pseudomyrmex gracilis. The sequence goes on from NW_018020654.1 coordinate 9,218, forward strand.
CACTTTTTGCTTCGCGTCATTTACATTACTTAAGAATTTTGTCTATGTTGTTATTTATAGAAACAAGATATTTTTTGTTTTTCCAAATCTTTCTGTCATTACGTAACACGCAAATAAATAATTAATTAATTTTTAATTGGTTTTGAGAAAAATTATTTCACAATCGCGACAATTTTACCTTTGCACGGTGATTTCCTGTATCCTTTCGTGCAACTCTCTGCTAGGACGATCGTCGAATCTCCTGTAGGACGATCCCGATGCGGCGGACGTAGGTGGAGGTGTTTCCGGCGACAAAAACGTTTGCGCGGGTCCCACACCGGTGCCTCTTTCTATGCTGCACGCCGAGCTGAGACCTCTGGATTCTCTGGAATTTCGTACGCGATTGCGAGGTGAGATTTTTTCTGGAACTTGTTGAAGATTCCCGCGGTTTCTTTTCACAGCGGTTTGTTCTCACTTACTGAAGGGGATCTCGATGTCTTCCGGTCTTCTTGTAGGAAGACCGAGCGTAGTAAGAGACGACGAAGACGATAATGAGCATGATAAAAGCGAGCGCGCAACCGATCGCCGTGTAAAAGATCTCGCCGCCGGTGGTGTAGTCCGAGGCGGCGACCAGAACCTCCTCGGGCTGTCGGGTGTAGCTCTTGTCCTTCAGACAGATCTTCTTGCGCTTGAACTCCAGATTGGTGATGTTTCTCGTCGACAGGGTGACGTTTATCCGGAGCGTGAGATCGACTTCCGCGTCGTATGGTCCGCAGTGCAGCGACAGGGCCCACGTTTGCTGACGGCCGACGGGTATGTCGCCGGTTTGAGAAATGTTCAACGAGGTGCTCAGAACCGACGGATTGCTGATGTCCACGGCCATAATGTACGGCAACTGGAAGTCGATCGAGATTTCGAATGTTTTTTACGACCGGCCAATTATTTAACGAAGATTTCTCTGCGATTTTAAAAGCTTTTTGCGAACTTGCGAAGTCAAAAAACTGCCAAGAACTTTTCTTTTGGTTTTCTTTTTTTTTTTTTTTTTGTTTTAATGTAGAATATGTGATTTTATTTGCGGCATTTTCAATTTACAAACACCGTGTACAGTCGTTGAAAACGTTCCAATAACCGGACGCGCACCAATGACCGAATATTTATCGAAGAAAATAAATTATTAGACGCGCAAACATAGTAAACGCAACGCAATGTTTTAAATATTTTGAAAAAATATGCTCTTAAATATTACTTTCTAACTCTTTGCGCGCAAACACTTCGTTATAATTATTTCTTTAATAAATGTAGACGCTTCTCCGGTCATTGGAACACTTACTTTACCTACTTAAGCGAGACGAGAGCGGGATGGGATAAATGATCGAAAAACAAAGCGAGAGAAGGCGGCGCTCGGGGCTTGCATCTCACGAGGAAGTCGAGATAGATAGCACAGATGAAACAATGCCGAAGGACGTAAGGTTCGGTACTGTATACCGCCTTCGTAATCTCGAGAACGTTGAACCTTTCTATAATCGTGGACGTACCATTCTCGGAAGACAATTTGCGCTCAGCGAGAGCAAAGTGAGTCCAAGAGAACAAGAGAGGCGGGGGAGAGAAGGAGGGAAGAAGGAGGAGGAGGTGGAGGAGGAAGAGAAGAGAGAAGAAGAAGAAGAAAAAGAAGAGGAGGAGACCGCGAGTGGAAGCGAGAGCTGGGACGCGATGCAGAAGCGAGCTCGCAGCTGATTACTAGCTCTCGCGGTGATGATCGGTTCTCGGCTAGCCACGCGGAGAAGTACTTCTCGTCAACCTGTAGGCTTGTCGCTACTGCTATTCGCCGCGCCGTTGCGGTCTTTTACGTCCGCGAAGACGGCGAATTGCCGTATACTACGTGGCTAGGCAGTTCTCCGACCGAGGATGAACAAGTAAATTCCAGTTAAAACCTCGGACGGGGACACAAGAGATGCGAAACTGTTTCGCAACAACGTTCCCCGCGGACACGCGAGGGAGAGACGCGAAATGAGATGGGATTTCACCTCGCAATAATTTTCAGTCGGCACATCTTTTTTGCACATCGTTACGTACGATATATATATATATAGAAATAATAATAAGAGACATGTGAATTTTTTGAGATCGAAAGATTGCAAACACATCGCAGTGGAATGGAAAAATTATGGAATGGTATCTCTTTAACCATCTGCATTTCTGACGGAAATTATTCGACCGTGACAGATGGCGTATAAAACGGAAACACGCACGCTCGCACGAGAAAGAAATGTTCTCTCGCGCGATATTGTGACTCGCCGCTTTTGTGACTTAGTCGCGGAAGATGTCAATGTTCGCGTGGCAACTTTTGATGTAACTTTTCGCATTTCCTTCACAACTCGCCTTCACAATGAAACCTTTCTCTCGTTAATTTTCGAATCGGCCATATGGTTTGTTCTCGAGAGACGCGCGTGTGTGACGAGCGTGAGAGGGAAAATTGCAACTCGCTATACAAATACCCGCGCGACGAATATCCGATCGAAAATTGAACGTCTAACGCACAGCGCCGCGCGTCAGAGAAAGAGACACGAGAGAGAGAGAGAGAGAGAGAGAGAGAGAGAGAGAGAGAGAAAGAGAGAGAGAGAGAAGATTCTCCGATAATTCGACGTACAACGGATCGCGTCCGGAAACCGCTTTATCAGAAGAGACGACGCAATTCCCCCCGCGTTTGACAGACAGGCGCGCTTGGTTTAAGTACCATTCAGGCCGCTCGGTTTTGTCGCGGAGGTGACGGATGTCTTCGCGTCGCTCGTCAAGTCTCTTTCTCCTCTCTCTCCTCTATCTCTCTCCTCATTTTCCTCCTTCTTCTCTCCGCCGCTCTCTGGAACCTATATATTCGCCTCTCACACATCGAGACTGAACTGTGAAAGAAGTGGCTGGACCACTTTGTCCCTGGATCTCCGCGTTCTTTTTTTTTTTTTTTTTTTGTTTTCCGCGCATCGCCGACGAGTCAATCGGACACCCCGTCGCATTCTGTCCACTTTTCGCCGCCACTTTGTCAATGTATCACGGATGATATTGACGGGCGAGATGTGGCGGCGCCGCGCAAAGTTGCCTCTCGCCAGTGACTCATATTGCTATTACTACGTCTATTACCACGGGAAAGAGAGAAAGAAAGAGGGAAGTCTGGTTTTGATTTTATAAAACCACATGAATATGCAACCGCGCGATTCTCACCGTCATAACTATCGCCCGGCGTCAGCTGCGTAGTAGTTACATTAAGAGTAACATAAAATTAATTCGCGCGGCGGGAAGTCCGTCAGTTATTTATTCAAGCCAAAAGCTTGTGATCAGCATGTGGGAACATTATTTAAAAAATCTAAATAAAAAGAGAGATTGATACAAAAAAAAAAAAAAAACAATAAAGAGGAAGAGGAAACGCGCTTTTGATTAAAAAGTAAAATTAAGCAGAAAAAAAAAATTAATTGCTTCTTGAGAAATAACATCGTGCAATTTCCCATCGTCACATCAGAACGGACGCTCGTTGTGTTTCATTTTCGTGTTATTTATCGACACAGACCCGCGCGCGTCCATTGTAGCGTGCCGGGGGAACGGGAAAAGAAACGACATGCCTCGATAATCCTGATAAGTACAGCGCGGATCGTAAAAACACACGAGAGAGAGAGAAGCACGAATCAGAGTCGATCTAAAAGTCTCGAACCGGGTTGCGGCGTTGCGTTCGCTGAACTCGGAGAAAAACGATGTTGACGCGGATGAGATCCGTCTCCGAAATGTACGTCTTGTACGCGCGGTGACGCAAATTCCCGCGTTAACGAGCAATTTCTTCAGCCACAGAGGCGATTTTAAATCCCGACGAAGAAGAGCGCGAGGAGAGAGACGCGCAGGAAGAATGGCGGGAAAAATGAAAAAAAAAAAAAAAAAAAAGGAACACGAAATAAGAGAACGCAGAAACGCGCGCGCGCGCGCGCGACGAGACGAGAATATTGTGCACGTAAATATCTCGCACATGGATAATTCTCTCGTTTTCGCGCGACCGTCGCGTTATCTGTTCACTTTGTTCACACACCTTCCAATTCTCTCTGCGCTCGGTTCTTCCTTTTTTTTTTTTTTTTTTTTTAAGTATGAGGGATATCGCGACGCTCATAATATTAAGATACACGTGTATGTGTGTGCAACTCAATATGGTTTAAAGATAATTTAAATTAATGTTGAGGGGTGATATACACACGCGTGAAATTAATTGCATAATTGTTACAATATTTTACCGCAAAACTAACTTACCGGTCTACCGGCGAGATTTTCCCATATGAAATGGAGCTTGTGTATGGTCGGCGATACAGGAACAACAAACTTCATGGCGTATTCGTTTACAACACCTTCCCTCACGTAAAACAACTGCGCTTCCGGCAGTCCTGCAAAAACACAATATAAATTTATTTTTACGTGAATATCTCTTTCGAGATTGAACCGACGCGGTCGATTCTTGAAATAATCGAACAAAACGTGAAAGTAAAAAAAAACTCCACGCGAACCAACAAACACAAACTGCTCGAACACGCGTGAACAGAGTCAGTCGCTCATACAAAGCGCGACGGCGCTTTGCCAAACAGAGCAACAAATTGCCGCGTGATGCGCATTTGCTTCGCTGAATTTTTGTACCCGTCCCGAGAGACCCACACTTAGCGCGCATTATATGCTACCGGTAGGTCGACCCGAAGACCGGGAAGCGAAGGTTGCCGTACGGGAGCCGGGCAAGGTTAACGTGGGCGAAGAAGCCGGCCAAGAAAAGACGGAGAGTGTAGGTAAAAGAAGAGGAGAGAGGTCGCCGAAGGAAGAGGAACCGGGAGAGACACGGGCACACGTCGTGTACCCTCGGAAGAGGGTCTATTCCTTTGCCGGTTGTATCTGATAGCGCGCTTAACGAGGCACGAGTCGGATTTTTAAGTCACCCGAAGACAATGTGCCGGCGCGCTCTTGCTGCCCCCGCCGGTCGTGTCTTTGCTTTCAGAAGACTCGCCCGGCTCGCATACGGCGAGTCTCCCTCGCCTCGTTCTTTCTTGGTCTCCCTTGGCCTTTACCGGTTTTCTGCATCAGATATCGTATACCCACGACCTCCGTACCCACAGCCGTTTTCTACCTTCAAGCTCCTCTCTCTCCGTTATTTCTTCGCGAGCGCCCCCGCCGAGCGCTATAAAAAGGACGACGAACAGATCCCTCGCGCGCACACACACACACACAGTAGGGAAGTTTTCCCTTTTTGAAAATAATTTACCTCGGATCTCGAAAAAGCATATATGAATCTCGTAGACTACCTGCCACCGCTGTAAAAATCGATTTCTCAAGAACCTTCAAAAGGGGGAGAAGTGAAAGAAGGAAGAGGAAAAAAAGAGCCAACAAAAGCGACAGGTGCGCTTGTTGCCTTTGAACGGTTGAAGGATATGGCGAACATACTAGGTACAGACCTTTGCAAACAACGTTGTTATATTCCCCCTCCCCTCTCACTCTCTTTTCGTAAATTAGAAATCCACCACTTTACTCGACTAATGTATGCGACTCGACTTTGGAGGGATAAAGATCTAACGGATAGTAAATTAATTGCCTTTGTGCGCGTTTGTACAATCCACTTGGTCGTGTATACCCTCAACAGAGGGTCGTCTCTATTCGTAGTCATTAATCCGAGCCGGAGATCTTGCACTACAGTAAAGTCGGAAGGCAAAAAGCGTAATCCTTCTGACATCAAAGATAACTTCATTTGTCATCGTCTCTCTTCATCGTCGACGGAACGACGACGATCGCGAGTATGACCTCGTTACTGCGGTTTTTGCCGCGTCGCCTCTTATCTAGTCAAGAAGGGTGCTCGCGCGCGGAGACTCTTCACCACTCTTTTCCCCGGTTGCGATTATGCGGCAGGAAGTCGCTCGCGAGCTGAGTGGAAGCAAGTCGCAATGGATACCAAAAGATGCCTTTGATGTCTGGGTGTTGTACGCCTACCGCGCGCGAGCCCAGAAAGCGGACGGAGAAGTGCGAACTGGCTGGGAACGGGGGGGAGGGGGAGGGAGATTTAAAGCGAACGAGAGAGGAAAAAAAGCCCTTTCAGCGGAGGCGTCGACCCTTACCAAGCGATGCCAGACACAATTGTCACGAAGGATTCTACCGGGGATCCTATCTTTTTTTTCGCGGAGAAACTTGACGGCCTGCAACCACGTCTACGACGTCGTGTCTCGTTGTGTGTCGCTACCGCGTCCGTTCGGACTGAATATCGAGTTAGCGCCACTTTCGTCTTAGATAAAAGGCAAAGAGAATTTTTCTGACGGAGCACCGTTAAATTTGAAGCCCGACCCGGGTTTCTTTTTTTCTTCAGATACGAATCTGAGGTCCGCCCGTTGTGATGCGCGCGCCCCGCGATTGTATCTTTATGTCTTAATCTCAGAGAGAGTTTTCTCGTCGCGCGCGCGCGAGGGAGAAGAGCAGAAAACTTTCCGAGTTTTTTTTATACGTATACGAGATAACTCGCGCGACTTTAAAACGAGCGAGGGAAAAAAGGAGGATGAAAAATGAGCAGCGATAATAAAAAGATTATAGCGGGATCTCACGAAAAGTGATATCGCACTTTGAATGAAGTGAATTGTCGCAACGGCACAGTTCCCCACAGTTCGCTCGACTGCTGCGCGTTCGAAGATGACAATTCTAAAGATCTGCTGGTCCCTGGTCCCCGGGTTTATAGGACACAGACTGCGTAAAAGAAAACTAACGCGGTGCCGTGGAGAGCTAAAAAAACTTATTCTTCACACGCCACACGGTATTTCGTCCTGTCAAAATACGGGCATTGAGGTACGGGCGAACAATAGAACGAACGGATATTGTAAGAGGTGACGGTGAATAAAACACAGAAGTTGAGAAAGATCAGAGAATGTATTATCTCTGAAAAAACAGCAGATTACACAGACGACGAGTTCTCATTCAGGAATATTTAAAAAGGATCCGCAAGAATAGAGAAAACAATCTCTCGTATGCGAGAGAACCCGCGCGAAAATGAATCGAAACCCAAGGCGAATAAAAACAAACGGATGTGTGTCGCGGCGAAGGCGTGAAACCCTCCCCCGCTCTTCCCGTCCGCGAAATTCTCTCTCGGTGCAGCGGCGTGTCCCCCGCTGTCAAAATACGGTATTGAACGTGGTTGACGGGCGCAGCCTCGAGACCGGCCGCGCGAATAAAAGACCGGGGGTCCCGACTGCGAGATTGCGCAGAATCGCCTTGAGCAGGATCTCTCTCTCTCTCTCTTTCTCTCTTTCCGAACCACCAAACCGGGGGACCGGGGGTTGAGTTCTGTGTGGGTCAGAAACCCAACACCTCCTGAATATAAAATCCGGTACGCGTATAACGAGATCCACCCGTAAGCAAGGGAGAGAGAGGTTCTTAAATGGACGAAGAATCTGGAGCAGACATACATACGAGGCGGGTGAGTGAAAAAAAAAAAAAAAAAAAAAAAAAAAAAAAAAAAAAAAAAAAAGGGAAACGCAAAAGGG
>NW_018020654.1:16735-34079 GCF_002006095.1 Pseudomyrmex gracilis
CAGAAACCCAACACCTCCTGAATATAAAATCCGGTACGCGTATAACGAGATCCACCCGTAAGCAAGGGAGAGAGAGGTTCTTAAATGGACGAAGATTTTTGAGCAGACATACAGGCGAGGCGGGAGAATGAGAAAAAAAAAAAAAAAAAAAAAAAGAAAAAAAAAAAAAAACGAGGGAAACGCAAAAGGGTGAAGGCGCGCCGTTGCAGCAGGTCGAAGGGACAGGAAATATTGGATTTACGCGACGCCTACTCACAATATACCGGTGTGCGCGCGATTCTCGTTTCACGTCGTTCCGTGCCGTCGCGTCCCGTGTGCATCAATAGCGCGAACGACGACAGGTCGGCTGAATAAAATGAGAACGCGCTGAAATCCCGATTGGGGCACCGCGAATGAGATCTCGTGCGAAAGGATTAACACGAGATCTCATTCGCGCGCGCGCGCATGTGTGTGTGTGTGTGTGTGTAATACAAGAAATAAATCGAAATACAGAAAAATGAGATTTTCGAACCAAAAAAAATTTATATTATTGTGCGAGTCTAACGATACGAAAGACGTCGTGCATATACCCGTGCCTTTTCTAGGTAAACGCTCCCAGATGATTGAGACGCATCGCTGCTTTGTGCACGCAGCGGGGAAATACCTTGCGTCATCGAACTCGGCTCGAGCGACGAGGGGTAAGCGCTCGGCAATTGCAGGCATCATCATCGCGCACAACGGAAAGAGCAGTAAATCTCCGATATCTCCGGATTCTCGAGTGCGTCACCGTTTCAACATGCGTTTAGCACGCAACCAGCGGACAACGGTGATTTACGACAATTCCGCGCCCTCCTCGCGCGCAGTAAGGACCAGGTTTTCTGAGGAAAATCCGAAACGCGCCTCCAAAAATGATCCGCGCGCGCGAGGTTAACGACCAGATCAACGCCAGCTGGCATGTTACACTCGCCGATATCTCGGGGGTCTCGTTCTGAGGCCTCGGAGATCTAATAACGCGCGCGCGGTCGCGCTTGTATTGCACCCGCAATATGTGTGTGCACACGGCCGCGCAGGTATGTAGTACGTGTTGCCGCTGCCGCGATATTTTTCACTTTCGCCATCGGGAGCAAACGACGTGGGCGTCTGTATACAGGGTGACTCACACGAGCCACACCCTTTTGTTTCTGATTGAGAATTTTTTTCGAGCGAATTAAAAATCCTTCGACGAGACAAACTAACGCGTCTTTTGAAAATATTTTTGCTGTTAAAAAAACTATATAATGTCTCGTTTTATTTGCGCGTTGTGTTCTAAAGTTATTTTTATATTTATTTAAACTTCTTTGTGTCCGAAAGACATGTGTAAAAATTGTGTTGATTATATCGCGATGTTTAGGTTTCACCACAAATTGTTTTTTTGTTTTGTTTTTTTTTTTAAGAGAACAAACACAGAATTTTTCTGGAGACATCTCGAGTGCTCAGAGGCGCGCACACACACTCGACGGTCGCACATCGCGATTTACTCGCTCACGTGCAGGAGGACGCAGAAGGCTAACTGCTTAGCATATATCGAACGGCTTCCCTCCCTTTGCACCGACAGGGGTCTCCTGAATAACCCATAAGTCCTGGACAAGTCCCGAGCGTTTGTACACTCTCTCTCTCTCTCCCGCTGCCATACGTTTCTCGGCCCGAACGCCGAGTCGCTCCGTCTTTGCGTACCTCAATCTCCTTTCCCTTCTTTCTCCTCTTGCTTTCTCTTATTTCCTGAGTTCCTTTCCTCGGGCCATAGGTTAACTCCAGGAAGGCGTAACTTCGCGCGACACCAGTTATAATTCTCTCCGGAATAACGTCCTCAGCGAGAGAGGAGGCCAAACGACGGGGCGCTCTCGTGAGAGACGAGGAAAAAAGAAGGAGAGAGGGGAAAAACTTATTGAGAGGCTGAACTGCCCGTTTCTGGGACCGCTCGCTGGGGCCTTAAGCGGAGCTTAACCGGTGCTTTACGATTGTCGGCGCCGGAAATAGACGGGAAAAGTCACTTCCCTCGCGTTTAAATTCGGTTTATCCGTCGTAAAGTTTTCAACGGAAGAAGAAGCGCGAAACATCCAAAGGCTGGAGGTTGAACATCCAATTGATATTTATTGATATTTTTGATTCTCTACTAACTCTCTCAAAGGATAGCAACTTATCCGTCGAAAAACTCTTAACAATCATAAAAGAAAAAACCTTGTTCTGCGTTGAAATAAAAAAAACAAAAATAAAAAAAAAATAAGTCGCGTTCCGGAACACGCGCGTTCTTTCCTGAATATTCAAATGTTTGCACACATCCCGCGCGAACGTCATTCATCACCAAAACGCGCGAATCATCCATTATGATCAGGAGAATCCATCGAGTCCATTCTTGCCACGGTTATATTCAGAGAACCGGCGAGAGTGTGTGTATGTATTCCCGAACAAAGCCGCATCGCGCGGAATAGACTCCGGACGGATCCTGCGAGCGATGCATCATACGTAACGACTGGTGGTGGTTTAGGTTTATTTGTCGAGGGGAAGAGAATAGTAGCGAAAACGAAGAACCAAAGTAAACGTCGCCGGGAGTCTCCCTCCCTCCTTCAAAATGTGTGTGAGAGAGAGAGAGAGAGAGAGAGAGAGAGAGAGAAAGATAGAGAAAGAGAGACATTTTCTGGCATCGGGAGCTAAAATAATATTGCTCCCCCGATGCACGGCGACCCTTCCATCAGAGCGCGGTGATTGCTCGAAATGCGATTGCACAGTGCATCGTTATATCGGACATCGGCGACCGCCACCGGGCGGCTAAACAGGGGTTGACAGATGGGCGGGTTGATTGAGACGTCGCCGCGTTGCACCGGAGAGACGACATATGGCTGCGCTAGCCGGCAATCAGAGGCTCGGACACGAAGAGGATTACGTGACAACTTCGGATTTATCATGACGCGGAATCGAATGTCCCGTCTTTCCCGAAGGGCACGTTCGTGTAGTCCGGCGCGATCGGGAGAGAGCTCGTTAAGAGCTCCGCGTGGCTCGCAAACGATATCGAAGGAGCCAAGGAACTGGTGGATCCTTTTTAGATTCGTCTCGCGCACAAATAGCTTTCTTCGAATTTTTTTTTAAACCCTCCCAACTGCCGACCGCGTCACGTCGAGAGCGATTAATCCGCTTTATTATCCAATTGCATAAAAAAGACTTTTCGATTGTTAAAGATCCTGTCTCGCTCCGGACTCGATTTTACAGTAAGCTGGGCTCAAATCCTTTGAGCGCGCGCGAGTGATCGATGTGACATTTCTTTTTTTATGTATGATGTAATAAAAAAATATAAATTATATTAATTTTAATAAAGCTTTTCTTGTTTTTTTTTTTTTTTATTTTTATTCACAAAAGTGTTTAATTTTTCTCGAGGAGATAAGTTTTTTTATTCTCTTGTAATTAGCAAGTGTGAATTTTCTCTAGTCCGCACAAAGGAGCGATATTTCTTCGAGAGAGGCGAAGAAAGAAAATAAAAAAAAACAAAAAAAGATATATGAAAAGAGATATATGCAAAGAGATGGACGCAAAAAGGCAAACGGTATATCTTGCTGCGGGACCTCCGGAGAATCTCCGGAGTTAGATGGCATCGCTAGGACCCCGTGGGCATCGAAAATTTTAAAGGATCCCTCGACGTGTTCCGTGGCGCCGATGGCTCGATAACACACGAGGGACACGTTCGGAATTTCGTCCCACTGTCACGAGAATGACACGAAACACTGCAGGACACTCGAAACGCAAAACCAGTAACGCACCAACCGCGCTCGACGAGTTCTATTTTTATTGCTTATGCTAAGGTCGATAAATCAGAGAGTTTTGAAACGTGAGATAAGCTGATCGAAAAAAAATAAAAAATATCTCAGCACCGAAATAATATCGTCATCTTTTAACGCGAAAATATTCGGGTTCCAAATGTCGAAATTTTTTCAACATCCGGACGGCATTCACACACACACAGCTTTTAACCGGATTTGTTGATTTTAAAATGTTTCCTTTTCGAAGATCCACACGCCACGACAAAGAACGGCCATCATTTAAAGGTCCATTTGTCAGAGACTCGGTGGCAATTTCTGTCGAGTCATTCTCTGTAAGGACTGACGTTCATCTGTGAAAGAATAGACGTTGGGAAAATATTTTCTCCCTGCGCGCAAAATTGTGTTATTACTGGAGCGAATGCGCGAGAGAGTTGAGAGAGGACAACGGGGAGGAAAAATATTGGAATCACGTTCTTATATTGAACAAGGCCATGCGCGCCGAAGTCTTTCAAGTACGTTGGATGTTTTCTACGGAGAATCCGCGGAGAGAGAAATCGACGACTCATCTTCGAGGAGCAGATGCTCGTTAAGATCCTGTCACTCAGGACTCGCCTGGGTGGAGATTCTGCAGTGGGTTCGCGCGCGAGCGAGGATTAAAAGATTCCCCGTGAGGATAACGGCGAGAAATTGATGGATATTGCAGTTTGGTGCGGAGCAATGCAAGCGCAAGCACACAGTACAAATTCGAAGAGTACAGAGCGGCGCGCCTCGAACAACGTTTCGTCGTCTATTAATTAATTTTAAAAACGACGCGAATCCTGAAAAAAAAAAAATTTTCAATTCAAATCAGAAGAATCATCCTCAATTAAGATTTTATTTCCTTTGCAAATTTTTTTCTTTTCATATTTATACATGTACGGAATTTAAAATGTGTGTATCTTTACGTATAACTTTGTGAGAGTCTCTGAAAATAACTTCAAAAGAGATCTTTCATCATAAAAATGTACGTAATATATTCGTGACGTTTTTGACCCGAGCTACACTTGAGCTACATCAATCACTTAACATACTGCGGTGTACATAAAACAAAATGCAGGATTTTAATCATCTCCGGGTCGCTTTTAACTTTGCAGCATAACGATGCGGGATCAAAGGATTCGAACTTGCACAAAGTACGTCCTACATTTCGAAAAATAAAACAAATGTCAGTATTAACAAAGGCGTTGCTTTCGCGTTGCAAAATGTACTCTTCCAACTTCTTGCCATTTCCGTGATAATTCCTGACAGATAAAAAGCTGCCTGAGAACCGGAGGGTACGCTCCGAGCGTCTTTTTGAAATCTCTCGGGACAAAAGTCTCTGTGAGAGTTCTCTATTATGGGATGATTCGATTGACGATACTATCTAACTTGACACTTCCCGATTGAATGTGCACAAAAAAGGACTTAGAGAAAAGAAGATGAAAAATAACGTTCATATTATAAATATATTCGCATATACATCATAATTTTGTAATATATTAAATAATTATGTGATGTATTAAGTAAGTTTATAATTGAACAAAAGTGTATATTTGTGTATATTTATTATATATATTTACATATGTTTATTTATTGATTATTTTATATGTATATTTATTATATATATGGATTACATTACATATTTATTACATGCAATAATTATCGCATATATTGTTGAATATAAAAGAAGAACGCGTTTATATCAACATCGATTATTTTAAAAATTTAAGAAATCTGACTTGTCGACCCTCGTGAGAGATAACACGTGTTCGCGGAAAAGTATCCAAGCGGAGGGGACACGTTGCAGGTTGTGTGTCTCAAGATTTCCGTTTTTTTCACTTCAAAAACAAATAACAAAACGTGCGGGAGTGCCGAGAGAGGGTCGTTCTTTCCCTTCTTCTCTCTTTCGAAAGAAAATCCACGAGGGTTCTCTATCTGCGACTCTCTCCAACAGCATCCCATGTAAATGTCCCATACCGAAACGCGTCTCTCTGGCACGCACGTTGGACGAAGGTAACCCACCCGAACCGAACGAACAAGTCCGCGTTCTCGCGCGCGCGCACACACAAGTGAAAACATAAGGCGCGGATCTTAACGAGGAGCCGAAGATTGATGCGGACACGGGCGCAGCATCCGCCCAGGCAGCATCGGTCCATTCTGAAATCGTACACGCGCGTTTCCTGTCTGGCGCTCTCCGATATCTCATCACTCTCTGTCATCCGTGCGCATAAGTAGATGCATCGCTATAGCGCATCGCTTTCCGCGCGTTCCTCTCTCTCTCTCTCGTCGTCACATTGATCATCGTATAAGTCCGTGATCCCGCGTTTTCGTTCCTATACGTATATAAATGTTCAACGCGGCGCGATATTTATCGCTACCGGTCACCGACGGCCCCGCCAATGAATCTCGATTAATACACATCGTTATCGCGAAGTACGCATCAACAAGTTTTGGTTCACACCAATCGCTACGCCATTGTACGAGCATAAACGTTTTCACGGGGCCTCCGGTCGGGGCCTTTGAAGCGGCCTCACTCCACGGTAACATCAAGATAGGCCTGTCAGGCCCTAACTAGCTAAGGTAGGACCCAAGCGCTCGGACTCACACGAGCGCGAGGGAGCACCTCGGGCGTAGAATTGTCCGAGTATGTAGACTGTTTTCGTGTTTTGACACAGACTTACTGACGGGTGAAGCGCTCGGTACAAATCGCGGTGGTGATTTAGCATATCGGTCGCGCGCTACCTTATTTCGCAACCTCACAAATATATTTCGCAAATTGCTCGCTCGTAATGTTCTCGTGAATAAATTTGAATAATTTCAAATAAGAGAAATATACAATCTCGAAGAAGAAGAAAAGAAACAATATTAAGCAAGAATGAATCGCGTTTCGTGTTTTTGCATCTATTTACTTTGTAACATATTGTGTGCCCGAATATACAAACACACACACACGTAAATATATATTGAATTGACTTTATGGAGAAATAGAGACAATGAAACAAATTGTTGAAATGTCGAATCGAAAATCGATTTGGACGAAACGAGCACATTACGTCAGCAATCAAACCCTAAAACGCGTCGAAAAATGATGAGACCAAAAGAAAAAATGAACGAAGAACTATCTGGTTAAGTGATAAATGGAAAAGAAAGCGTATCCTTTTCCCAGCAACGCCTGCCGTGCGGCGACAAAAAAAAAAGAAAACCACAACACGACTTCGTGAATCGATCGGCGATTAAACGTAATTTACTTCGCGCCTCGAACAGCGTGAAATCGGAGAAAGAAGAATGTAACTTAGCACCGGGGTAGAATTCCTACTTATCTTATCCAACTTAACGCCACACGATACCGAAGTGGTTAACAGTTGTGTGTGCGCGGACCTCTATACCGCTCTTCTCTCAGATAACTTCCAAATTTTAGGACCGTGTTTTTATCACCTGCGCGTTTCCCAAGAGGGGAACGTCCGTTTCTTTCGCCATTGCGGTGGAGGAATTTTAACATTTTTACGTAACGAACGATCGCTCTCGTCTTATTTACTCGTCGAGATTGTGTTTCTTCTTTCTTCTTCCCTTACGGTGATCGCGGATTACATGCGAGCAGTCGATCGGAATATTCTGGACCGAGATCGATTTTCCACGGGTCGGGATCGCGGGAAGGAAGAGCAGGAAACCTACCTCGTAGCGAACACGGAAATTGGAAACCTTCGTGTTCAAGGTTGATGAGGTCCATATGGGCTGCGCGGCGATCTTTCCGAGCGAATATCGGTTGTACATATCGATGGGAGCATCCGAGAACCGGGCCCCTTTACTCCCGGGAACCAAACGAGAACGCGATAAAAAGGGAAAGGTAAGAAAAAAAAAGACGCAAAGTAGCGGGAGGGAAGAAAAAAGAAAGAAAGAGAGAGAGAGAGAGAGAAGGACCAGTTCTTCGCGGGAGTAAAACGAAGAGAAGTGACTGTCGATTATTCGGTGTCTAAACAAACTAGAGCCGGTCCTGCGGCTCGGGGTCTGCGCTCACCTCCCGTCGCTTAACAAGGACCTCGTTATAATATTTTATTACGCATCTCGTATATTATGATGCGCGCCGCAAGTGGTTTCCATCCATTCCTGGTCGAACGATCGAGGATAGCGCTTTCGCGCAGTCATGTGAACGTAGAAATTTCCGCTGTGTGTGCGTGTGTGTTTCGTGCGGAAAGAAATATCTACACGTCCCGCGATGAGGGGTCTCGACATTCTCGTGATCGACACGAAACCATGACATGATTGAAAACGCCGAACTGCAGTGCAGTGACTTATCGCGCTGTCAGTCGAGACTCACATATGTACAGATACACACGTATGTATATATGTACATTGACGAGAGTGCGCACACACATATATATATATATATTCTCCGCTCTTTGGAGAGTCACTTCGATTGCCTTCGGCGCGGTAGGTTTCGTACAAGATACATGCAAGTTTCAAACATCGCCGCGATCGAACTCTCAGCGGGGATTTGCCGCGCGCGAAACTCCGAGAATGCGACTCCACCCGGCTGGAACGTCTATTAATACCTATTTACGCTAAATTGGTACGTCACGCTGTATTTCCTCGCCGATTCTATTAGTATTTGCTGCGCCGCGCGCGCAAAACTGCCGTTCACGCACGTTTCGATATACATCAGCGATGTACATATTTTTGTCGTTTAAAAAAACGGAGTTGTTTCTTTTGCTCTGTTTGTAAGTGTTGCCATTTTGAGATTTCTCAACCGGTTTTTCATAAGTCGATGCTGCTGCGTCTTTTATATTGTTTTTGTTTATTTATTATGCGGAGAAAAGTTTTTGAGAACTCGAAAATACGTTATTTTTTCTACAGCTTTTTTGCAGCGGTAGATAGAAAATAAGAAGAAGCGCTGTTTGTGGAAGGGAATTAAATGTATAAAATAATATATAAATAAATAAGAAAAGGTAATAATATATAAATAAATAAGAAAAGGTAATAATATATAAATAAATAAGAAAAGGTTACGCAACGTCTTAATATTATCGCTCGTGTGTGATATATAATTTATACGCGCGCAGCCACCTTTAACATTTCCTTGATAATTCAATCAATTCCACTTTATCCGTTGTATCACGATGTGCCACGGGCGACAATGAGATTAATAATGTTATTGTGACAGGTTACACACAAAGCTGCAATGAAAAGTACGGCCACTCGCAACCATGTAATTTCACGGTACGCGCGGTCGTAAATCTTTATCTTTAATTACTACGCATCATTTGTGTGATTTAAAACGCTCAACGATCGCACCTTCGATGCGCCCCATTCGTGTTGTAATAAATTATCGAAGTGAAAACGGTATAATACGTGCGGCCGCACGTGTATGTGCGCGCATAAGGACATTTGCCTTGCGGTATTGCTTGTACTGTTGTGCGAATTTTTCTCACCGAGGATATTACACTGTTACGCAATTTTACTCGATGTCGCTGCGGCACTGTGTTTAATGCAAAATAACACTGAAATTATCCGACAATCTTAGGTTTATCAAATAACACACATTTTCTGAGCAAAAGAAAAAGGATAATTCGCGCAGGAAGATAAAAGAGATTATTTCTATAATATATATATATACGTATAAAAATTGGAACAAACATAATCCGATATAAATTTCTGAGTTGAATTTAATTAAAATGTATTAATTTATTAACTACGCATTATAATATTTTAATTTTTCACGTTATATAATATTTCGTACGTATACATCCGCACGCTCGGCTCTTACTGGTATTTTATTACTTCTCTCTTAATATAGTTAAAAAAAAAAAAAAAAAAACAAGATAATTCAGATATTCTTGTTACTTATTTCATTTATCGAATTCGACAACGACGCCACATGCGAATTCGCAACGCGTGTCACATTTGTTCAGCTTGCGTGCGATAAAATCACAATTCACACGTTTCTCTCGTGTAATCGATGACTTGGGATGTGCGCGAATGTGTCCGAGACACGCCAATCGAGAGAGGCGAAATGCGCAATCCCACGCGCGAACGCACTTCTCTCTCTCTCTGTCCTCGCAAGGGTTTACGGTCCCGAGCGGGTTCGGATGTCGCAGGATATCTCCTGTTCTCTCTCTCTCTCTATCTCTCTCTTTCGCTCTCCCGTGTCTTCCTCTTCGCGCCCTACGATCAGAGGCAACGAGGCGAATGCTTTTCGCGGTCCAACGATCCGAAAACGAATTATCCCCGGTCGTGGAAGTTATCGAGAAAATATTGGAAAGCTTCCGCCACCGCGCGGAAGATTGTTGCCGAGTAGCTTTTATTCATTTCTGGCGTGGCAATTCGTATGCGCCGGTCCGCATGTGCGAACGACAATGATTTCTAATGTGATTCGCAAAAATGAAACTACTCGGTAGTCGATAAAAGACACGATCGAAAGCGTGAGAAAATTTGAGCAATAAATTTGGCTCTCGCTAGTTACTTCCGTACGATTAAATTGAAAGAATAGAGAATAATAACGAGTTTGATATATGGAATTTACAGAATTACGCACGCGAGGATGCGTGTCTGTGCAAAATTTACTCCGAACGTTCATCGTGTTATCTTTTACGATTAAAAAAAAAAAAAACCAAGAAGACACAAATAAAACTTTCGTAAAGACTCCGAACTCTTTCGGAATGACAAATCGAACAATTTCACGAAGAGGGTGCGTGAACAATCACGATGTATCTTCGTCGAAGTTTTGACATTTCATTATTTTGACGTTTTGTCTTCGGACAACAACATTGGCAGCGATGAGATTACGTATTACACGACGCGCAAACACGGTGTTTCAGTTGCAGTGTGCGTAAATGCAACGCGCAACACAAATGGGGAGGGATAGCGATTGTTCACCGTGTAGTTCGGGATTTAAACGCGGGCTTTTACAAGCCGCTGACATAGACGATTACTTAACGTCCGACACTCAATTGCAGCACGCAGCTAGCGAGTTTTTATATATCGCTCCGCTTTTCGCGAATAGAAACAGCAGTTTCGATGATCGATTTTTTTTTTTTTTTTTTTGAATGATAGATTTCGATTCTCGATTGTAACGCGTGAGAGTTACATAAAAAAAATCCCCAAACTTTTTTTTACCTTCTGTTGTTCTCGTTGTTTTATCATCTTGTTACAACACTCCTGACTCGTTTGTGTTAAATCACCATCGATAACAGGCCGTTAGCAGGTCTTATCTGATAATTACGCGTGATTGTGTCGAGAATAGTCGCAAAGTGGAAAACTGATCGTTCTTTAAAAGGGAATTCCGATACGGAGATACGCGTGACGGTCAATTTTCCTGTTCTCGTTTCGTATCCCTAACCGGATTTGTACTTGAAATTATACCGGTTTTCGTTACCTTGTCGTCATTATCGGAGCAACCGAGGGGAGAGTACGTGCGTACGAATGAGGTACGAGAGATTTTCGTGTTCTCGCGTTGGAGAAATATGATTAACACGTAATATCTCGGAAGAGAGTGGTGTCATTACATGCAAACTGCACTGTATTTATTTGACACATCAAGTCACGCGTCTAAAACCTGTACTTTTCGCTTTTCTTCTTTCATATGTTTAGATGCGAAATTCCGTCGCATATGGAGCATTTTATCAATCGCAAACTTCTTTCGATTTTCGAAACTCGCAAAAAAACTAGTTTGCGTTTTGCAAAAATGTAATACGCAACATTTTTATACGCTCGCAAATTAATTTACAAAATATTTTATAAATTTTACTCGCGTCGTATTATTTAGTTCGAGCGTCAAATGTTGGAACAAATAAACAGATTGCGCAAGATGAGCAGCAAACAGATTATTATGTACGTGTTAAAGAATAAATGTAGCTGTTTACGTCATGACGTTTCGTCGTGTGTGTGCGTGTGTGCGCCGCGTATAAATGTAATATTTTATCGCAATCAAACGCTACAAGAGATTTGTACACAATGTGTTTCACTCTCAAGACACACTCATTTCAAGAGTGTAGTGCGATAAAACATTCGTAAAGTTTATTTTAAATCAACTTGTACTTCGTTAAGAGTTCGGAGCGTCTTGAACCGCGTCTCACGCGCGAAACAGTGGCGCGATTGTCTTTTTTTCTCCATTCTTTTGTTAGATACCACTATCTCAGACGGCACGAGATGTACGTTCGGAGCTGCGCGTTGAAAGAAACTGAATGCAGAAAAGAGCGCATGAATGTATTGTCATTACGCAATTTGTTTTTTCATTTGTCGCACAAAATAGCAATTCAATTTATTTTCGTGTTGCAACGCGGGGTTGCGCCGAAAGTTTGCTATTTAATATTCGCGACACATTGCATTTAGATTTGCTCAATATGTATTAATTTGTTTATCGCGTGCACAAAATAAGTTCGACAAAAGATAGCGAAAACAACGATTATCGTATGTCTCTCTCTTTTACTTTCTATCTATCTCTCTTTCTCTCTCTCTCTCTTCTTTCTATCTCTTTATCGCATCATATACTGCATACTAAACGACGTAATAGGACAATAACCCAAATAAGTAGCCGAGCTATCTATCAACAAGATTCTCGAATTTACTCCATTGTCGTGTGTGTGCGTGTGCGAGTCTTTTATAAGTCTTACAAAGGAGTGACAAATAACTTTTAACATACCCATTAACTTGCGGACCTCCATGTAACTGAGAAATAGATTGAAGTGACTTATGGCCGGTTGCACGGCGATCAGAAGCAACGCCAGTTTCCAGAGCATCGTGGCCGCCACGTGACGTCTGCGACTCGCGTATATTTACACCGACGACGACGACGACGACGACGACAACGCGACTACATCCGCACTACCGGCAAAATAATCGTTAGGCGTCGTTCATATTTCGCGCGACTTCGCAAATCCCGCGGATTCACGTGATAACACCGAGAGCGCCAACACGGAGAACGCGCGGCTCTTTTTTTTTTTATTTTTTTTTTTTTTTTTTATTTTCTTACGCGAGCGTGCGGCGCGCGAAACTCATCGGCCGCTCTTCTGAAGGAACTCCCTTTGACAGCTCGCGTGATACACGCGGTGCGTGTGATGCGCGACCGAGGGACACTCCCACACGAGGAGAACACGCGCTTTAAGAAACTGTCTCGGTTTTACGATACGCCTCGCCGCGCGTCGCGCGAGTAATACGACGCGCGCGTACGACGGAAATCGATGAAACGAAACGGCACGGAATGGTGAGAGCGGAGCGGAACGTGTTCATGGAGAGCGCGCGGCGTGTCTGCCTCGTGAAAGCCACAACCAGTTGTGTGCTACCATCGCCATGGGTCGTCCGGGGTCGACCAGGAGGCCTGTCGACCGAACACAGCCGGGAACAGCCGGGAACAGCCGAACCACGTCGACCGTCCATCTACGAGGGAAACACAACGAGATGGTTCTTTCATGGTTGGGTCTCGAACACAAACGAGAGATCGTTCCAACGATCGCGCGCGCTTCAACGAGGATCGGAATAGAATTTAAAATTTACTAACGTCAATATACATGTAAGTTTCAAATAATTCAAAGTGGTTTAATTTTCAAAATCTTCAAAACTTCAGAATTTATCGCGTTAATAAGTTTAATAAATTTTTTGTGTTCTTCGCAAGTTGATTAAATCAATTTGCTGTATTTAACGCGATAATCACCACGAATTCGAAAATTTTGAAGAATTGATATTTGAAGAAATTGTATTTTATTCTTTTTCTCTATGTGTGTCATAAATGATAATTTGAATATAATTTATATATCTAGTTATTCGTGTGACAAAAAGAAACGAAATTCATAAACGCATTTCAAACAAAATCAACATTTCTCCTAAATTGCATTAAACGACTGAACCAAATAAGGGTAATTTAATCAAATGAGCAATTTACTTTCTTATTTGTGCTATAAAATAATTGTATTTATAATACAAATGAAAAATAACATGTGTGTCAATCGACATATTTCTGGTGTAAGTTCTGGTGTAATATCTCAAACTTATCTTTTCAAAAACAAAATGATAAAAAAGGTGACAAGTACACGCACAACATTGAATTTATTTAAAAATCTAAACTCAAACTGTTTTTAATTTTATACAAAGAAGATTTATTTTATTTTATAATGTACTTTATACAAAAGAAGTCTCTAAGGATCTTTGTACGGCGAGACAGAAAGTAAGCGAGCAGGTAAAGCGACCGCGGCGTGTTGCTTTTCTCGTCTTGGCGACATAAACGTTCACGCGCGCCTATGTTGAATGCGTTATTCGAGCGAGCAAGCATCGATGGGATCTCTGTCTAGCCGACGAGACGAATCCCGTGTAGTTACGATGTTTTATATAGAGTTTGAGAAACCGAGATTTATTGAATTACCGCAAAATTTTTTTTATCCAGTTTTATAAAAAAAATAATAATTTATTCTAGTACAATTTGTTATCTACTTACTTTATAACGGATAAAAATTCTGATCTCGCGTCGTGCGCGAAATTAAATATTTTATTTTATTTTTTGTAACAAAATCGCAAGTGCAACAACTTTCTCGCAAAGCAATAAAAATTAGTTCTTTTATTCACGATACTTCGGTAACAAGTTACGCACTCAATCATTTGTTACCTGAAGCCGAGAAGTCTCGCCTCATTTTGCTGGAGGAAGGCCGGTTTGTCCTTTATTTGCGAGAGGCGTATAATGTATCCGGCTATCCAATTAACCGGTGCCAATCGCCAAGGAAAACAAAGCGTGACTCTTGTTATCTCTTTTAATATAAAAATTCAATTTTTTTTCTTGCCTGTCGGATCGCGCATCTTTGTATAAAAAATTCAATCTTCTCGCAGAAATCTAACAAGTGTGTTTCGTAACCCATTTTAGACGTGTCACTTTAGACGTTATCAACGATGAATTAATTAAAACGACTAGTTGTGCAATCAGATACTCAAATATTATCTTTGTAAGAAAAGATAAATGTGAATGATGTAAGACTATTATGTATTAATAATATATTTATACAATTTTACGATATCAACCAGTACACCGGTACGTGTTGCAATTTTGCTTGCTGTTTGTTTTTATCTTGTGAATAACGTTCTCTCTCTCTCGAGAGAGAGACATGTCAAATTGCTGACGATGAACTGCGCATTTGACCACGGTATTTGACGCGTTTTCCTGTTTTCTTGTTTTTTTTTTTTTTTTTTGTCCCTTTAAGCACTGCCGGAAGGGAGAGAGTGTGGCTTCACGTTATTGAAAAACGAGCATACCTGCTGCGAGAGCGAGCGTTATAGTATATGGAATACGATGTGTTCTCGAATTTCATCGTGCACGAGGAATCGGGGGCAATTGGAATATCCGTCGTGGCATTTGCATAATTCGAGATCGACGACGGATAGGGAGAAGAACGCCCACGTAGCTACGGTCGAATCACGATCGTCTTACCCGGGGACCACCTTTCTCTTCTTTTTTTTTAATTTTTTTTCTTGTCTACCAGAACGTGCTTGATTACCGAACGCCCGTTATTACTCGAGCGAGAGAGGAACACACGAGGAAGTTGGCGGAAGAGATAGGGAAGAGGGAAAGAGGCGAGGGGGCAGGACTCGTTTTGCAAATTCGCGGTTGATTGAAAAGCTCGTGCGGCATAAAAACGGGGAGATAACTGCCGCGCGAGAAAAGAGAGAAAAGAGAAAAGAACGCGCAAGTGATTACTCTCTTACCGTACAATGTATAAAGCCAAAAGGGATGAGAGCACGAAATTCTGCTGTCTGTTAACGGGCCATTGGTGGCCGATGGACGTGCGGCAAATTCGCGTACCCCTCGCGAAGTCTTTTTTTTTTTTTTTTTAGTTTATACACATACACACACACACACACATACGTCGCTTAACGATTATTAACTTAATCTCGTTGATTATATAGTTACACGAGTTATCATTTAATATTTTATCATCGTCCGCAGCTTGTTTGCTCGTTATCTCGAGATTACAACATCGATACGCATTACAAGCTACTGAACATAAAAGATATATATGTATATTTATACGCGTAACGAGAATAAAACAAACAAATTAGACACGTAGAGTTTTGATCGCGCGCCATCGACGATAGGTTTTTTTTTTTTTTTTTTTTTTTATCGTGTTGTGAATCCGACAAATTGCGGAGTTGTTATTTGAAAAATTGCCACTTTTCCGCGATTAAAAAAAAAAAAAACTACTGATATTACTGTGTGCACGCAGTTTGAGAAAAAGAAAACGTGAAAAACTCAAATTTCTTGAGAAGATATTTTTTGCAAATTTATTTTGATACCGAATGCAAAAGATAAAATCTCGAGAAATATAGTTGGCGCGCGTTTATGCAAATTTTATATCACATGTAAATGTATGTATAAAATAAAAAAAAATGTTGACTAATATGAATGTGCATAGTTTGAATCGCTATCTGCTTGTGCAAGTCGGACGTGAGCACAGTGTGTGTACAAGCGGTACACACGCGGAGCGGGTTACAGCTGATATCGTAAACAAGACACTGTACAGTGCGCGGCGCGAAGCGCGGTTTAATCTACTGCAAATACCGGGCGCTTCACTTTAAATCAAGGCGACGTCAGGAGGAGAGAACGGACCCCTTTGTCGGTCCTAATCTGTGCAAACAAGTCATATATCTAGCAGTCGTCGGCCGAACTCACGGTTTATCCGAATTTATCCTGGTAGCGGCTTCTGGAAAATATCGTAAGATTCGTTCGCTGTATTTTTGGCGCGCGTGCGTTTTCGTAAAAAAAAAAAGTTATAAACGCGTACTGCAATTGAAAATAACACACGCAATTCGTTGTATTCGTCTTCCACGATGTTTTTTTAGCAAAATTTACGTTATCCTCACGGAACAATCTGTTATTTTACGTGCACACGCGTGTATGTGCAATTTCCAATTGTTGGATCCATGCTACAAAAAATGTAATTAAACGATAAATAACCCGTGCATTTTATATTTGTCGAGTCGTCTTTCACACCTTTCTCGTTTACGGGGACAAGACGTCATCTACTACGACGTTTCACTTCGTCTATGAATTTCCGTGTGTAAAACAAGAGTCTCTTCTCTTCCGAGAAATCTCATTTCTATCAGACTCGAGCCGCGCTTGTAATAGTACATCATTAAGGAAAACGCGATTATGCGTTTCATAAGAAATAGCTTTTAGTAGAAATGAGAGGTGGCGTACTTTCGGATGGCGCGGCTTTTACGCCGCGCGCGCGCGCAACCGCGGAGAGAGAGAGAGAGAGAGAGGGTGCGCCAGAAAGAAGGTATATTATATCCCATTCTATAACCTTTTCCCCACCGCGCGAAAGAGCCCCCTTCTCTTCTTCCGACGTGGTATGCATTATCACGCGGGTTTCCGCTTTACGGGACTTTCTTTGCGCCGATCGCGCGCGGCGCGACCTCCAATTAACGCTTTCCGCGGCAGTCAAAAGAACCCGGCAGTGCAACTGAAAATGGATTAAAGCGCGCGTTTAGCCACCGCCTCTTTTACAACGTTTGCAGACGCGTGCGCGCGCCACACACCGTCGCCGCTACAGCTCACTCGTCGTTTTTCTATTTCATTTCATGTTTTT
>NW_018020654.1:34084-79084 GCF_002006095.1 Pseudomyrmex gracilis
TTTTTTTTTTTTTTTTTTTTTTTTTTGTTACTTTTCACGCGGACAGCCGCTGCGCATAATGCAAGGAATACACATCGCATAAGCGCGATGATTTTCAAATGTGTGCAACAAACGTGAGGGGTGGTGGAAACTTCGCCGGTATACTCGATGTTCATAGAAATGTTTGACATATTTCGCAGAGAATTTAAAATGTAGGGTATTCGAATTATTTCGAAAAATGAAACCTTTTCGCGATATTATCCGAGGTATTATCGCCACGTGCGAGTACGGCTTCGTGAACGGGATATAGATCGGGATTCAGTTTTTTTTCGAAACGAAGCGAATCGATCAGTTTGAACCCATCTGACCCCACGTGGACGTAAAGGGTTGAAAGCGGGAGGAGAAGCCGCGGGGAGGGAAGGGGAAGAGAAAAGGAAGAAGTACAAAAGAGGGCTGAAAAGAGAGAACGCGAGAGTGAAAATAAGAAGATATAGATAAAAGAGGCTGCACGTTGGCCTAACAAGACTCAGGACTCGGGGGGCTATTATCATAATTGTGGGCTGCAGGCAGCGGCTGTGCCTACAAACCAGAATACCTCTTGTCTCATCTACCTTCGTCCTCGTCTTCTTCTTCTTCTTCTTCTTCATTTTCGTCTTCGTCTTCTTCATCCTTCTCTTCTTTTTTTTTCCCGCGTCTGTTTCTTCTTCTTCTTCTTCGCAGCTTTTTACTTAACTTACGTTCTCTTGTATTTCGCACGTCTCTCACCGGCCTTTAACACGTACCGGAGACAAATGGATCGCGGTCTTCGCATTCAGCGGCATTCACCACCGTGTTCCACATTCGTCCGTCTATATTAAGAAAGTAATGAAAATAATCGCACGGCTAACGACGCGACACCGCGCACAAAGAGATCTCCCTCTGCAGCCGCAGATTGTTATATTGTCTAAGCGTAATTAAAAGTTTTTCACACGACGGCATTTAAATTTGACGCAATTAATTCAAGAAAAGCGAGCGATAATGCAAAATGTGTAGTAATTAATCTCGTTGTTTAATTAGAGGGATGCGAGATGTTCTATTTTAATGAAATTACAGCGCGTTCGGGTGCTGTTCAACCCACCGTTATTAAATTCAACTATGTGTGTGACAGTTCTTATTTGACGCGGACCACCCCGAATTCAAGTGGAACGAAAGCCATCATGTTTCTCGAAAAAAAGAACTTGAAAGTTCCTTGAAAAGAAACTATAAAAATGCACATGTATATTTTGCGCGTTCTTCCGTGTTGTGACCTCAATATCAGTCGTAAAAATACAATACGAGATAATTTTTTGAAGGAATATAAATTCTAATTAAATCAACCGTCGTTATTAAATTCAACTATATGTGGGGTTCTTTGACGCGGACCATCCCGAATCCAGGTGAAACGGCGACAACCATGTTTCTCTCGTTCTTTAGAAAGGGACTACGTGAAATGTATATTTTGTGCGTTCTCTGTGTGTTGATCTCGATATTAGTTGTAAAAACAGTGCGAGAGATATTTTTGAAGAAATTCTAGTCTAAACAAACGCTTTTCGAAACACCGTTAGATTTCCGTAAAGTGTAAATTATTATTTTTAATGTCCAACCAGTTGAGTAATTATGTTAAGTATATTAATTATAAATATTAACACGTTTCTTGTATAAATATATATATTTATATATCTGTTAATGAACACAATTCTCGTAAAACTCTCCATTAAATTATTCTCTCCTTTTGCGAGAGAGAAGATTAACATCTGCTGTAATGAGCCTTATTTTCTTAATGAGAACTTGGGATGCTTACGAAGTAAGTATATATGATGCAATTGTCTAAAATAGTTCAACAAATTAAAAGCGATTTGAAACCGAACACACACGCACAAATATATCGCAGAAGAAATTCTCAGTCTCGAATATTCATTTTTTTTTTCCGGTGAACGGGAGATCAAAAGCCTCTGACGGGTGCGTTAGAACATTGATTTTTCTGTAAATTATGCGAAGTATACACAAAGTAAATACATCCTTAAATCGTTGTACGGTGTGTCGAAAGAGCATTTTTTTTCACCCTATTTGTTTCCCGTGCACTCTTTCAGCAAGAGATACCAGGGGCGTGTATGTTTGTTTAGCCTCGGTGTACCCTGTTATTAGGGACCGCGCTGCCCGTGCCCCTTCGAAAACCGTGGGCCTACGCCGAGATTTGGGCGCCGCGAGCTCGATCGTGCATCCCCTTCCGCGCCCTTCCATCTCATACCCCCTCTTCACTAGTTTATTTCGTGTGTAAAAGGAGTTCTCGAGAGGAAAAAAGAAACGACGAGATAAGTTCGGAAGAGGATTTCTCAGGGCTCCTAGCAGTCTCTCTTTCTTTTTTACTCTTTCTCTCTTTTTTTCTCTCTCTCTCTCTCTCTCTCTCTTTCTTTCTTTCTGCTTCTATCTAGATCTTGATTTAGATCCCACCGTGTTTTAATTTATTACAAGCGATTGCGACGATTACACGGAAACATCTATTTGGCTGGAAAAAATATACGCCAAGGTTTTGCTTGTGAAAATAAAGAGAGAAAAACCGAGTGTGTAGCGAAATTCGTGTAATCCGGGAAGAAAGAGACTTAGAAATTATCTGTTAAAAATGAATTTTTTAAATTTTAAATATATATGTAAAAAATATAACATATTCCATATTTTGTTTGAAATTAAATTTTGTTAGAAATTAAATTCCTCTATTCCTGCGAACACGCGCAAGTAGGTCAATTTAATTTACGATCACGTAATTTAACGCGTTATATATATATATAAGTGACGTGGTAGCATAATACCAATTTAAACGCGTAATTATTTGTTTATATATATACACCGTTAACGTCACATTCTATCAAACTTCATATACGCGCGCATTCATCGAAGAATGAGGCTATACATATATATATATATATTTTTTTTTTGTAGTTTTTGTGGGACGATTCGTGGGATAGCGCGACTCCTTTCTTTCGATGCACAATGCATCTCTGATGACATATCCTGCAGCTCCGGCAATTGAATACTGTCTGTTTGCGCGGATGGCACGTGACAATGGCTGAAGGGCCGGTCCAGCACGTGACCGCACCTCGTGAGCTATTATTTGTTTAATTTAAGGCTATTGTCGCGCGGTGTTTTTCATCAGTCGCCGCTCGATTTATTTCGGCCGCGGTTATTTCCCGTATTTTTAACGTGGGAGAGAAAGACACATCGCCGTGTAGGAGATATAAACGAACGGTCGGAGATATCTCTGTTGTATATGTGTATACAACACGAGATCCGGGCTCGCAATCATCACAGATGATCAAACACGAAATCGTTTGTGACGCGATACGTCGTTCTGTCGATGTTCCATAATTTTTACCCTCCTCATTAATGAAACTTTTCACGTAGCTATTTTATTAGCGCGATTCCTCCCTCTCTGTGTATAAATAACGTTCGACGAACCGCGCATGTATTATGCATGCAATATTACACAGCCCGCGGAGACTCGGTCGCATGTAAATTTATCGTTATACATATATAGATAAACTTAATGATCGGTTAAATATTTCGTGCGTCTTTTTGCATAATTGAATTTTCATAACTGGTTCGGAAGAACATTTTACCGCGATCAATGCAACCGGAATGCATGATTGTGATCGCATTCTATAATCGCTGCGACGTTACGACTTGTTTAAAAAGCTGGTGCGACGCGCGCAATCTTACGAAGAAAATTGGCACCTGTCTTGCCGGGACTTTCTATCCACTAACGATAAACGTTCTAGACAAACAACCACGGATAAGTTTTCACACTTCTATACAGGAAGAAAACTGAGAGCGGCTAGGGCCATATGAAAAACTTTGATAGCTTTTCCGCCATGTAGACCAGCACTATGTGTCCATGGATGGTGCAACTACGTAGCCATGTCCACGAGCGACTTGTAAGTACGTGCGCTGTCCAAACATGGTTCTATTCTGCGCTATGTCCACAACGTGCAGCTCTACAGTCACGTGACAGGAAGAAAAAGAAAAACAACACGTGACTGACGTCACGTGACTTTATTTTACTCACTGTCTTTAAAAACGTGACTAAGTAAAGTCACGTGACAAAAAACAACACGTGATTAAAGTCACGTGACTTTCCTTTAGTCACGTGTCTGTAAAAACGTGACTAAAGTAAAATCACGTGACTGAATTAGTGGCTTCACTACTTTGGTGCTATCGGTGCTGACCGGCTGCTTGATCTTTTTTGACACTTGGACGTGTGCACAGTATAAAATCGCACGCTGCAGAAATGCACGCGGAATAGAACCATGTCCACGTTTGGACATAGCGCACGTACCGACAAGTCTCTCGTGGACATGGTTACGTAGTTGCCACTGTGCACCACTCATGGACATAGCGCTGGCTTACAGGACGGAAAAGGTATTATATTTTTTTATATGGCCCTGGCCGTTTTGTCTTCTCTCTACATATATAGAATTTGCTGGTAAAGTGGTGCCGATTGCAGATAAGATTGTGTAACTATATAATACACACACGTATAGTAGACCATCATCACAGTTAATTAACATCAGAGAGAAAACGTTTGGTCGATGCATTTATATATATATATATATATATATATATATCTCTGCTAATATATTTTATTTATAAGCTACATAAACTTTAATTTATTGTAAAATACTTTACTATAAAATATGTAAATAAAATTTTTAATCAACACTAAGAAACTATATTTTAACTAATTATATTTTATGTATGTATGTATTTATCGTTTTATCATCTTATAATATCAGTAACATAATTATTACTTTTTGTAACAAAAGCTCGTTGTGTTACGAATATACTTTGTCAGTACAAGCTGATTATATGTAGGGAAGTATTTTACATTCGAAACTTCAACGTTATTGAATATTCATAAGTGTGTTTATGTCTTATGTCATTATAAACGCGAAGTAATTTATTTCTCAGCGTGTAAAATTATTATTGTAATAGAAAATAATATATATGCAGTGATTAACACATATGTTTATTTTTTTGTCTTATTACATATTGCTTTTAAAATCACAGGCACAAACAAAACTGTATAGAGTTTTACAAATTATAAAAAATCATAATTTACGCAGTGGTTTTGACTTTAAATAAATGCCACTTTAATGTCAATCTCATTAATGTCAAGTGTTTACAATGTTTGAACGTAGTAAAGTCACATAACACGTCTGCATAATTACGATTACATCATTTCGCAATTCAAAGATTCATAACTCTTGTCGCAAGACCATCGTCGTTTTTTTTTTTTTTCCAAAAGATCTATTTCGTCGTTTCTAATACGAAGCCGGACAATTCTTCTGATTCGTGCGAATGAAGTACGCTCTGCTAATGTTGTTTTTGTCGATAACTTGATAAGCTTTCTCCAGAACTTCGACCGGCGGATTTGGCTCTCGCGTCAGAATCCAAACGTTTCGCACGCTGAAAAAAATAGAGAAAATATACGCGTGTCGTAAAATTTTCAGACAACTTGTACATTCAATAATCTCTAATTGTCGGTTTTATATTTTCAAAGAGAACCCATGCGTACATGTGCATGCGCACACGATTTATCTCAACTTACTTTAACACTCCCAGATTTGCGCAGCTCCACACTACGGCGTACGATTTGTAATCCGTGTCCAGAATCCAATAGGGCGCTTCAACTGGCACCGGCAATGACGGAAAACTGACCGACAGTTTAGGATCGTCGGATTTGCCGAGTAATCTCGCCACGCCCTCGATGCTTGACGTAATCCCGCTACTGAATAAGGGAGCAAAAACTTTATCATCAACTGAATAATTGCTGACGAGATTGATTCTACTGCGTTCCCCGTGTGTTGCGCACAATAATGACTGAAAATTACTCCGCAAATGCATGTGTCATACTCACAACGATGATATTTGCTTATTGATAATCTTGACCGAACCGTCGTCCTCGTTCACACTGTAACTAGCCGTCACGCATTTTCCAGCGAACTCGAACCACGCGAAGTATCTCTCAACTTCGTACCATTTGCCTAAATACTAAAGAGAATCGCTTTTTGAAATCATTTTTCCATACTTAGGCTCGCATTTGCGCGTCAAATCAATTGTGTGTTTCTATTCACTCACGCTGTTAAGGTTGAAATTTTTCATAGTTTCCAAGTTAGGACAGGCGCCGATAAATGGTACCTGAGCCGTTGCCGCGGTCGCGACGGCGAGAATCACGAATATCCGTAACATATTGTCACCTTAAAGAAAAAACAAAAAAAAAACACACAGACAATTAGTAGAGCTTACCGCCAATCCGCAACGTGTCGCGACGTTACGTAACGCAACAAAATATTTTTGGATTTGTTGGTAAATTTTTTTTCTGTCAGATGAATCACCGGTTTTACATACGTGTCAAACGGCTCGAAAAATCAATCGCTCTGCAAGTCACTTTTACGTTGATGCGCTCTGTCTTTGATGTGACGATATCGTTTACGTCTAGTCTCTTCTCGCGTTTTCCGAAGTATGTTGTTCGCACGAACTTCCTTACGCAAAAACGAAGGGAAATGAGCTCGCGCGCTTTTATATGACGTTTATTACACACACTTGTGTTGAAATGTATATTACTGTTAAACTAATGACGCGATATCTCCGAGTGACAGTGATGTTTATAAATGCGAATAATAGCTTGCTTGCTCGGACTAGTTTTTGTCATTCCTTGTTACGTAATGACTTGTTGATTTATCTTACACGCAAGTGTGTACCGACGCACACTTGAGAAAAGAAACAATATTTTATTTGAAGTATCGTTTTTTGCTTCATTTTTTGTTCATTTACATACATGTATACACATACATTGCTAATTTAAAATTCTTATGAAACGTACGTTACATACAACGATAATCCACGCGGGTCAACCATCAGCTACGCAAATATTTCACAAAACGACAGATTATTCGACCTCGTTGCGCACGATTTACGCGCGTCCGATTTTCGCGGCTATATTTGCGCAAGTGGCTCGCAGTGATCGACTAGAATATTTCTGCATCAAAAAGAGCGGTCGTGTGGAAAGAGGGACGAAAGTTGAACGCGGGTTATGGTAATCGGCTATGCGCGCAATCTCACACACGAGATCTAAAAAAAAAAATCCAGCACTCACCCGGTAACCTTGACCGTTGTATAAAATCCAGGAAAGAGATGTGCACGCGTCGAATATCAATTCGCCAGGACTGACGGGGGTTGACACGTAGTACGTATGTACTACTCCTCACAAACTGTTCGCAGATGACTGGCGCTGCTCTTCGGTGCCGCTCCGTGCACGCGGGAGAGACACTGACCCGCGAAGGTTGACTGGATTGCGTTTGAAGTTCTGTCAGTTTGTGGGTCGCTAACGGTACAAGCCTCGGGGTTCAAGAAACCCACATGCTCGAATTTGTTGTTGACCAGTAGATTGATGAGCGATTTCGAAGACGATGAAATCGTGTTATCATGTCAATATTATACACGATTGGATTTTTTGGGAAAATAATCGATTAATGATAAGCTGCGAAACAGCGAGCGACTGAAACACACGCGTAGCAACAAATAGCACATATTAGTAGATTTTTATTAAAATCAATCAACGCACGTGAAAATACTTGGAGTTTTTACGTCTATGATCGAATACACGCAGTTTTAAATGCTAATAATGTTTAAGGATATTTGTAAATTCAATGTTTGCACATTGCTTTATGAACTGTTAACTAATCTCTTCGGAATTCCGCAATTTTATCGAGAAGCTGTGTAAAGCAAAATCTGAATTTTATTTCTGTTTTAACAAAATTAGTACGTATCTTGCAAAATTTATTTGTTACATTTTATTTAATTTAACAACTATATTGAAGGGGTTTCTATTATTTTTTTCATATTTTCTTATAGATTTCGGAAACAACAGAAAGATCTAAAGCGCTAGTGCGATTTTACGAAATAAAATTTAACAAATTAACGACAAACATTTTATACGCAAAAATTATTCAACCATGTGATTTGTTGTCATTTGTATTCGAGTTCGAGATATTTGTTTTAATCATATGTGACATTTAGCGCCACTTTGTTTTATGTATCAAGTGAGATAGTTTCAGATCGGTGTCATCGAAAAGATCGAATCATTGGCGATATGTGAAAACGATGTGTACCCGTTAAGTGACCTATTTACAATATAATTACTAACGACGTAAGACGCCATGACGTTATTCAAGCTTTTATCGCATCATGGATGAGGAAGTCACACGAACTTTCCACAAGTCGCGCATAGAGGACACGTTTTCCTCGCATAACGTGCGCTCTCGCACAAACAATCATAATAAATTCTATCTTATCGTTGACAATTTTATAAATGAACATTTCTTTAATGACGTTGTGCGTTTCATTAATTACATCTTATTGTATTATTAGTCAAGTATTATAACGTGTAACAAGATATGCGCATAATTTGCATTTAAAAATCCGTACGTTCCACGTCGCGTTTCGGTGATTAATTAATTTTATCTTCACGCACTGTTACATCCGTGCAACGATAAAGGAAGGTAATTAATAAAAAAAACAAATGTTGAAATTATTGTTAAGAACAGTTTTTTTTAATAACAATTTTTATTTACGTTTGTTTGTTTTTTTTTATACATTTGTATTTGTTTGTTTTTTTTTTTTTTTTACATTTTTTAAAATACATTTGTAAAAACCATATCCATAGGACAAAGCGCCGCGCCAACTCTATATATTTTCTCAAGCTGCGACGACGACGCGTCTACGGGACAATAAATAATGATCGTACGATACTTAAGCGAGACTGGTTCTTCGAGGAACCGCTACGAGACGCCTGAGAGACGTTGAATATGAAAATGCCCTTTGTGTAGCGTCAATTCACACACGCACACATCTTCTTCGATATTTCTAAGCAGTCTTTTCCGCTTCCTTCGGAAGTTCGCTATTTTCCTCTTTCGCGCTTTCCGCGGCGTTCTGCTCCTCGATCTTTTCGTCCTTGCCGTCATTGCTCTCCTGTTTTGTCGCCTCAGCGACTTTCAGAATCTGTTCTGGAACGGTATTTAACGGTTTCTTCTTCTCCGGAATTATCTCCGAGTTATCGGAGGACGCGTTCGAAGCCTCTGGTTTCTTCGGCTCGGCATCGGCGTCGTCCTTCAAAGTGACGGCGGATCTTGTATTGTGATTCTCAGCCGATTGATTTGACGGCGGCGCCTCCAAAAAAGAGCATTCCGTTTGATCGGTTCTCACAAAGAAGGTCTTCGGTATTTGGTACTTGTCAAGAACGCCATAGGCCTGCGCGATATAAGAATATTGTGTTATTTGCCGAGCAAACATCTAAATCGCTTTATACGTGACGACGCTTAGAATTAATTTACCATTAACAGTATACGTGATTTGCATTATATATTGATATTAAAAAATTGTAAACGTGTCACTTTTGGGTGTTCGCGACATTACCTTTTGAAGTACTTCTCCGGGTGGTATTCGTTGCCTCGTCATGATCCACGCGTTTTGGGTGTGGGCCAGACCAAGGTTCTGGCAGCTCCACAAAACGGCGTACGTATCGTAATCGGTCTCGAGCACCGAATATTTGGTCTCGGGAGTTAACGGGATTGTGTATTTAACCTGAAGTTTACCTTCATCGGCCTTGGAAGCTGCGGGCTTGATTTCGCCGTCCAATATCCTCTTTACACCGGTTCTAATACATCACACAAAAGTTTTATTGTATTGACACAAAACGTTTCGTCTGTTCGTAAACAAATTTAAATTAAGTCGCGACGTGTGTACTTACAAACGATTGGTAACTTGATTGCTCACGCGATATTTGCCATCAATGGTCTTGGTGTAATTTGCCATGACGCACCGAGAAACCACCTCGCTAAGCTGGAAGTATTTCTCGGCCTCGTACCAAGTGCCCAAGAACTGTGAGAGAATGTCACGCAGATTGTTCAAATTAGACAAGATTAAAATAATCTATTTGCCGTCGCTTTTTGTTTAGTTTTCATTCAAACCGTAAGTTCGAATAACATCGAGTGTTCTGAGCGAGAAATTGAATGTAAAATAATTCAATTTGCTTACTCTATTTATATTTGTGTTACGACGATACATGCGAGAGAGATTCGATAATTATAATTGAAGGACACAAATTGAATATCGGGAGTACAACAAAACGAATAAAAATAATCGCCGCGTGTAAATGTAAAAGTACAAGAAACTGATCAATATAAAGTAACGCAATTACTCACCCTTTCCATATCGAAGTTCGCCATGGGAATGTATTCTGGACAGAAGCCCAGACTGGGAATCTGGGCGGTGGCCAACGCCAGGACCGAGAGCGTTAAGATGCTTTTCCCGAACATGTTTGATGACGATCTACCTCAGGTATATGCCGCGACTCCGACCTTTATATACATTAAGCAGGAGCATTGACCGAACCAGTCCTATCCCCTCTATAAAGTAAACGCGGTGTTGGTAACTCTTACGGTACTCTTATGTGCCCCGCGAGAGATCCTTCGCCGCGGGCACCGATGGTCATTGGTCAATTATGCGCCTGTGAATCTCTCTTGGCAAGTTCATTGGCGACAAGAACTTACCAAGAACGAGAAATGCAAGATCCATTATGCAACTTCGGGGACGAACGGTACTTCTAGGTTGCGTGTAGAAACGCGCCAGATCCTTCGGGAATATTGCTAGAGAGACAAAGTCTTTCAACACTCCGCGAAATGTCTTCTCGAATTGTGTATATGGGAAGTTAATGGACGTGCGAGAAATGAATTTTGTGGTTCTCCGCAAACCCCATTGCTGCAAATTATTTATCCAAGTTAAAGTAGACCTCAGAAGACTGTGAGTCACCAGCGGAAGCGGATAATATATTTAACGAACAGCGGTATTTAGCATTTTGTGACTTTATAACATTACTTGTACAGACTGGCTGATGATGATCGAAAGAAGTAAATGATCGAAACATTATCATTAAATATATTATCCACTTGCAACGGAGACTCATAGCTTTTAAGATCTATTTTAACTTTCCAGAAACAAATTACTTATGTTCACTCAGTAAAAATTAAATTCTCTGTACAATAATTAGTAATTAATTGTTTTGTTCGCGATTACGCACATATATATATATATATATATATAGTTACAAATCTTTATGCAACGTCGGTTTTACAACTTTTTTTTTGTTTATGTGATACGTAAATTTATAATTGAAACGAGTTAGTCGTTACCGAGCGTCTTGATTACGAAACGCACACAAGGTGACGGTGTCATTCCTCTTCCTGTAGTCATTCATGTAGAAGCCGGTTTCAGAAACCTTGTTTATGTCCGGAGCAGGACATAAACATGCGATCGCATATTCTTCCGAACGCAAAACGAAAAGTGTGGACGTTACTTATCATCGTATAATTATGCAATCGACACTCTCGTGAGACTGGATTTTTAATACCGCTTGCACGGTGTTGGAACGTAGCCCACTGGTAACGGGGTCTCTCCCGCGGTGCGTGCGTTTTCTTTTTGTAACCAAAGTTCCGAGACCGTTAGGTTTCTCGACGATGTTGCGCCTTTCTTCACGAATTCTTTGAAGATTCCACAAATGACATGCCGCTAAACACACACACACACATTTTTTAGATATAACAATTAGTTTCTTGACTTCAATTGTATGGTCCTGTTCGCGCCGATGACGAGGAGTGGTGCAAAAACGCGATTAGAAAAAAAAGACAACGCGATGATATATAACCGTTCTTGATTGTAGCATATATTAGCAGTAAATTATGATTCAAATTATAATATCGATCAGATTAATACTAGAGTATAACATTCGAACTTCTAGTTGTCTTTTTTCCTTTTATAAAAATATAATACAAAAAAGAAAGATACTTTATTCGAAAAGCAACATTTTGCAAGAAGTAATTCGAAGTAGGTTTTTAGTTTTTTTTTTATTCTTTAACTAGTTTTATCTCTTGACATCGCTAAAACTTATTATTTATCAATATTTCTGAAAATTTTGCCGCAAATATTTTTATATACACATCTCTTACAGAATCGCGCGCGCGTTTAAATGATATAAATTTAGAGACGTTAATAATTAATATTTTTATGGGAGTATAGAGGGAGAGGATAAATCGACAATACACATAGTAGTTTCGATTTTATACGCATTCGCTTCCTTTTATATCTTCGTACACAATTTGTTTTTCTCAATTAATTTATTTCTTTATTTAAACCTATGAACACTAAGAAAGCACACGAAGCTCGCGCCCCGCTTGGAAGATGCTTAAAATCTATAAACTTTCACCCAGATGTCCGAGCGGAGAGAGAGAGAGAGAGAAAGATAACAAAAACTGTTATCTTTGTGGAAGAGCGTGACAATCTTTTTTTCGTTTTCCAAAGTTACATCGAAATTTCACTATTTTTTACGTTTCTTAAAAGTTTTTCTTTATTTTTCACAGACGAAATATACAATACATGTATAATTGCATCTTAAGAAATACACGTGCGATACATCATAAAATCAATCGACTTTTGACGTTTTTTTTTTTTTCTAACGTCAGACCGCATTTCGAAAAACCGAGATGAATAATTTTTTCATAAAAACCCATACGCCAATTATACATTTCATAGACACTCGGTCAACCGAAAGCGTGATTGGAGATCCTCTTATTTGTTGTTTCTTTACGTTACAGTTTTTCCGCCGGCGCGGACACTGGGTTTTCGAGTGTGTGGGACATCCGGGTGCGTACTAAATGTGTAATTAATTAACAATAAAATAATCTACAATATACATAATCTTAGTGCATTTTTTTACGATTCGGAAAGAGAGGGGAAAAGAAGGGACAACTGAAGTCGGAAGTGTGTGATAAGGTCGGGAGGGTAGAGGAAGAAATGACGAACAAAAAGAAGCTGGGTTGCTTATAAATTACACTACAGGCGACTCGCAAGATCGTTCTAATCGTCGTTTTCCTCCCGTTTTTTTTTTTCACTTTTTTCTCTTTTCGCGTCGATTTATACAAAGTTTCCTTCTTCATTCTCGAAAGCCGCGAATCGCGCTCGTAACACGAGAGAACGCCACGCGGCGCATCGCACAACACACAAATAATTACTTTAGCGCTTTATTAACATTTAGTATCACATTACGTTAAACTTGTTTTATGCTGGCCTGGTTTTTCCCTGGCTTTGCGAGAGCGCACACCACCCTTCCAACCTCTTTTTTTGCTCCGTGTACTGTTTCCCGGGAACGTTGTAACGGAGGAAAGTGAAGAGGAGAAAGAAGACACGCGTACAATACAATAAAATATACACAATACGACGGAATTGTTTTTTTTGTTTTTTTGTTTTTTTTTCCCATTCTCTCTTCAGTGATTGGCGATCGTGAAAACGAACGGTAATATACAAAATGTGCTCGATTGCAACGCTATCGATCAGATCACGGTCAGTCGGAAAGATATCGTCGGTTTCCTGTACATCAAATTCGACGCTTCATCGAGTGTGCATTCGCATTGTTTGCTCGCGTTCTCCACGACCGTATCTCGACCGAGAATTTAGCCATTACGAAGAGAAAATATTCCCGATCGGTTGTCCTTCTTCCGTGTCGGTTGATCTCACTCGACTTTTATTGCTATCTAAATCAGATTAAATAAAAATTTACTATAGCGAACTTTTCCGCATTCTCTTTTCCATTTTATTTACTCCCACACAAAAGAATCTCTCGGCACTGATATACATATATATATATATATGTATAAAATATATACATATATAAACAATTATACAAATATATATATTAAAATTGTAGCGTATTTTGTTTGTTTGTTTTTTTTTTTTTTTCAAAGTACAGTTGCCGTTTAAAACTCTCTCTCTCATTGGTTTCAAATCTAAAACTCTGTCGTTTGTGTTTTAACCTCGCTTGAATTCTACTGTCTCTTTGGTGCATGTATGTACCGAAACCACGCTTCAACACCGGAACGTGTCTATATGTTTCTCATCAAAATTCTCTGTACAATACACATATATACGTGTTCACGTACGTGTTCTCTCTAAAGTTTCCTCACAGTTACAATTTAATTAAACGTTTGCTGTGAAAGTTTAAGAGTTTACAGATTTTTATCCACTTTGTAGGTACATACGTGGAATGTATACATATATATATATATATTCAATAACGTAAAATTGCCAAAAATTTATACTCGTATACCAATTAAGTATTTGAGAAAAAGTGTTCCATTTCTTCCCCCTTCACTTAAAGTCATTACCGAAATCAAAAGATGGTTGTGTCGATAGTTCAAAAAAAGGAGCAAAAAAGAGGTCGAGGCCCTTCTTTTTTTTTTTTTTTTTTTTTTTTAAGGCACCTTAGGTAATAATGCCTATCTAGAAAGAAAAAAAAAACATGACGTCCTGCGCCAAACAAAGAATGAAAATTAGAAAGAAGAAAGCTACTACTTACAACGATCTAACTAGCCTTAACACGGAGATTTGTATATTAACTCTAATGGATCATCCTTAAAATCTTTCAATTAAATTGTGGATTTATTAATAAGCGAGCTCGTGTCAATATTACAAACGCCCTATGTCTCTTAAGCCTATGAACACATAAGATCACTGCCCAATCGACGAATTTGGACCCACTTTGACAAGGCACTCGAGTCGCTAATAGATTTTACATATATCGACGACGACGTGACAAACCGGACCGGTAATAGAAGACAATACAGAGCGACGAAAACGTCAAAAAAAAAAAACAAAAAAAAAACAAAAAAAAATAAACAAGTGTTTGACAAACAGAATATGTTTAACAAACGTCCCAACGTGTTTACTGGACATTAAAAATTGTATATTGAGTTTTTTTTATATATATAAATATTTAAATAGAACGATTGTTTCTTCCGCAATCAATCAAAATTCCATTTTCTCAATAACGATTAATCTTTCCGAGTAGATGATAATTCGAGGCGATTGGCGGGCAGGACACCTAAGATCTACCTAAGAGAGAAATCGGTGGAAAGTTGGTTGGTCCCATTTGCGAAGTTTACACATGAAATAAATAAATTCTACTCCACATATCCGCTCGTTTTTCCTATTTATAACATTATTTACATGAGATTGAGATATTAGTCGCGCGCTGAGGTAAAAACGGGACATATCTTGCGGGTGTAAACGGTTGACGGTTGATTAAACTAAAAATTAAACAACAAACAAAACGCAACAAAGAGACTGCGCTTCACCCCTACAAGCTCGTCAAGATTTGGCGCGCGTGACAATAATAACACTTGTTCAACACTTTTTTATTGGGATCCGAATAAACAAAGTGTTTTCCGATGGATTTTTGATCGTTGAAGACGAATCCGGCGGCGAAATTGATCTGTTACGTCAAATTTCCGAGAAAATTGAAATTATGTAGCGCAAGTAAAATTTGCAAAAAAAAAAAAAATTGTTTTGCCGATTTTGTCACATTCAAGTTTCTCGGAAATCCGACGTGGGGTAATTTCGCAGCCGGATTTGTTTTCAGCGATCAAAGATCCGTCGGAAAACAAACTTTGTTTATTCGGATCCCTAAAAAAAGATCTATTTTTGTATAACTGTGTAATTGACTGTGCTCGCTCCTTGTACTATTTCCAGATACGTGCGTTCGACAAGTAGTATTCAATCAACTCGGACATAACGTCGACTCTTCAACACGAAGTCGGTTTTGTCAAACTTATCGCTTCTACGCGTAACAACAAGAATCGCAGAACAATGTTTTCGGATGCGTCGGAAACAAGAACACATGCTGACAATATATATTTATACATATATATGTATATATACATGCGTCTCGCTTCTTCCGTGCGCTCGGACAACGAGATTCTTTTCGAACTTTTATATATATTGTCAACAATGTCGCGCCATTTCGTACGCATCGTTGCAAAGGCACTTCTCCGGTGCTGTGTGCGCATACCGTTCGTTTTTCTTTTCGAAGGAAGCTCTAGTAAAGCGTTTTCGAATTCATAACAAATTCATCTTTTTTGGTATTTAACAGAATTATGTAACAATATATTACACCAAATCGAGAAAATATATTCTCACGTTATAATTTTACGCTTTATATATAATTTTTAGGATAATTTAGAAAAACTCAATCAAGTGGCGCTTGCTCTTACAGAACATTCTCTACGTTTCTATATAATTTTCAATTGTAGCTTTTAGTCGCACATCGAGAAATAGAGATTTTCTCGTATTGCAGATACGTAGATATAGACGAGGATATACGTTGTGTGAACATTATTTAAAATACGTTTGCCGTGTAACAAAAACTCTCAAATGACTAGATCGTTTCTATCTTTGCGTGTCTCCGCTCTTTTTCCTTCCGTTAAACTTCACCGTCTCAACTCTGTTCCAGCGTTTCTCGAATTTGACTTTTTTTCCAGAAAATCGAAAAATCAAATCAAAAACTATACAAGCGAAGGTCCACGTTATGCAAGTTTTTCTAAATGCTCACCAAATTATATTTTATTTCTCTTTCCGTGTTGCTTTTAAAATGTATTTTATTTACAAAAGACAGAAATTATTATTATTTTTTTTTAGTAAATTCAGATTAAGCACACTGTCAAAGTGTGAGAGAT
Organism: Pseudomyrmex gracilis; assembly: GCF_002006095.1. Classification (NCBI taxonomy): domain Eukaryota; kingdom Metazoa; phylum Arthropoda; class Insecta; order Hymenoptera; family Formicidae; genus Pseudomyrmex; species Pseudomyrmex gracilis. The sequence continues at coordinate 50,695 of NW_018020654.1, forward strand.
TATATATAATTTTATAAATTATTAAAATTTAGATAATCACACACTGACTGAAAAAAAAAAAAAAGAAAGAAGGAAGTTGCTAAAGTATTTACAGTTGTCTGGCTATTAACACGTTCACCGCAACGCGTCGCACGGCACCGATTTCTCCACGACTGTATTTTATTCCGTACTTGAGAAATAAACAAAGTCCAAAATAATCGGAAAAAGAGACACAAGCTACGTCTAAGGCAATCTACATCTATGATGTAGCGCGACCTGCGAAAAAGCATAGTTTCTTTTTTGTTTTTTTCCATCCGGCAGCGAGAGCGAACGTGTTAATATGCGAACATCACAGCGTACGTAGTTGATACATCTGTTGTACAAGGTATACGGTCTGACTTAAAAAAGTCGGAAGTGTCTCTCCTCGAGATCGCGTCGTTCTGACGAAAATTCTAAGAGCGATTTAAATGTTTCCGAACGACGTTGCGTCATTTACTCGAGATGACAATGCGTATTATGTAGCCTAATACAATAACCATGCAGGTTGGCTGAAGGTACGTTAAAATTGGAAGAAAAAAAATAATGACGTTGCGTCACGGCGCGCTCGAGGAGGAGCAGCACTCCTCAGCACCGGATGGCCTTTGACTGTGTCGCTATTCGTGATACTCGCGATGCAGATTTCGACTGAGCAGCAGATTGTTGTGCGGCCCGGAGAGATGCCTGATGAGGTCTTGCAGATTGACGAAGTTTGACGAGGAGCAGAAACAGCACGCGAACGTATTATCACCGGCGGCTATCGCGTTACGATGCACCGAACACAAGTGTTTCAGCAAATGAGCTTTCTGCTTGAACATGGCGACGCACAGTCTACACGCGAACGGCTTCTCACCCGTATGTACGCGCAAGTGAGTCTTCAGGTTCCATGACATGCCGAACTGTTTGCCGCAATAGCTGCACCGGTATTCTCGTACGGGATTCGATTTCGGCGGGTCGTCCGTTGACGGTGGCGGCGGCGGCGCGCGGGCGGGTGGCAACGACCAGCCCCAGGGTGGCTCGGTGGCGAGAGTGCCCGCCGATGCCGGATCGGCGCTCGGCGGTCGATGTGACGGCGGCGTCCCCGATCCATCCTGCTGAACATAAATAATCGGTTTAATGAACAAACCGAGGGAAGAAGTCGCGATTTATTGCGGGAGAGATCGCGGTTTGATTTCACAGAGAAGCGCGCAATTGTAAATTTTACATCACACATTTTAAAATAATATTCTTATCACAAACGCAACACTTTTATGAGACAAAAGTACACAAAGCGTGTGTAATGATTCGCAATATAGTTAATATTCATTGAAACGTGGAAAGTAAAATATTGAAATTGTATTTTACCAGGTACGGTGGTGCGGAAACGCTCAGCGGATGAGGCGCCTGCAACCTTCTTGGCGTCTCGAATCCGGGGTTAAAGGGCACGAAGGCTGGATTTTGCGCGGGAGCGTTGTGAAAACCTGGCCTTCGCTTTCGATGAGGAGTCACGACGTAAGCTTCCGGAGGTGGTATCGGTATTTCTTCCGGTTTTCTTTTACCGGGTTCTAGACCTAACGCCAGTCGCGCTATGTGTCTCTTCCTCTCGTCAGTTTCGTCAAGAGATTCTCGCCTCTCGAATATTTGCTTTTCAGACCTGCAAACGTCAAATAATCTTTAGACCTGCAAGGATCAGGAATCTTCTGATTTCTATTGTAGTGCTTTCGGACGCGCAGACCAGGTCATTTTATTCTTCATCATATTACGACATTCTGTTTCGTTGTTTTGTGGCGATCTTGTTGCGACATTAATCTTGTATCTTGCATACATGCGACACTTTTCTCATTTACATTTACACTTACGATACACACACACGCACACACACACACACACACACGCACACACACTTGTTATCGTGGCGAGATCAGTTTCTATCCTTACATCTACACATTCTTTCCTTTCGGCACTTTTTCTTCCGACCTTCGCGTCACGTCTGATTGCATAAGTCGAACGAACTGTCGCAAGGGCGTGCCGCTTTACTTCTATTCACACAATTCAATTTAACGACACTACCTTTAGATTTTACAACGTTCGTTTATTATGATTTACAATTATTTACGATTTTCCCTTCCGTAAACTCACGATTCTTTACGATTTTTCTCTTTTACAATCTGCCGATGTGTATTCTTTAGACCCTCCCGCACGTCTGCTTTTTTTTTACGACTCGAACCCCTGACTGAAAGCAAATGACTAATGACATTTATTAATTAAAAGTATATTTTAAAAATTCTTAAAACATATTGGAAAATTGTTATGATTAATTCACATATCTAATAATTATGTCTTTAATAAATGTCCGGATTCATATATATAAACTGAACAAATTTTCTGATATACAGTCAATTTTTCGAACTATTAGAAGATTTGATCCACAACACCGCCAACACTTGATTCACGTGCAAATTTTTGTGTTGATTCGTTGTTAGTAGTCATAAAAAATCTTTTCAATCGCAATATCACGTTCTTATATTCATCTCTTTTTTTCACGTAATTTTTCCGTAAACAAGAAAATTAGTTTTACTCATCTGTAACAAGACTAACCCATGTATATCGTGCGAGCCTTCGCTAGTGATGGAGGCGCCGGAATTGAGACTCAGATTAACAGGGTCAGAGCTATCCCTTCTTCTGGGCGGTTCCGTGCTGCTTTCCCTATTATCTGCAACAAGACCTTCGCCTTCCATACCTTCCACATCGACTTCCGCTTCCTCCTCGCAGCCTTCCGTTTTAATAAGGACCGAGCAACAGTCCGCGGGATTATTGGACTGTCTGAAAGACACCAAGTCCTATTTTATCTTGACAACATTTAACAGAAATAACTTATCCTTGTTTGTATTTCTTTATTTTGTATTGAGAGAAACACAAATCAAAAATATCCCAATGTTATTTACATTTTCTTTAGTAAATAATATGATAGTCACATTAATAACTGCGTTGGCTCTATTGTCAATTTTTTAATTTTCTTTCAATTAATTTTATTGAGCCGTTGTCGAAATTTTAATTTATTTACAATTGTGAAATAGAAGATAATTCGAAAATATCACTTTTATTTTACATAAATTTTTATACACGCATAATACTTTTACTAACCTGCTGTCGTACTGGGATTCATAACTCGAGCTCTCTTGGCTTTCCGATGGCTGTGGAGTTGGTATTCTTTCCGGGTCAGAGGTACTGTGAGGCTGATTTGGCTCAAACATTTCTGACTTGATTTGAAGAAGTTCAAAAAGCTCCTTTAACGGTGTGAGTTCCGTCGACTAGATAGAACACAAAATTTGTGTTTATTTTAACAACTTTCTTATTATTTGTTTTCGTGTCTAGAAGAAAAATGTAAATTTCCTAGAGTTGTTAAGTTCATATCACGCTAACGTTGCGAACGTGGATCGGAATGTAGTCAATCAAGACGAAGCTGCCTCACTTTTGCTTATTATTAACTGTTTTTCATTAATTCGTAAAGTTATGTGCCAAAAATCGTACCGGTATCAGAGCTTCTCCGTTATAAAGGAACTCCAACAAATGATTCAATTGAGTCTTTCGGACGCCGGATAAATGAACCACATGGTCCAGGGCGGGATTCCGAAGTAGACTAGCTAATAGGGGACTGGCTGCTGCCAAAACGACACGATGAGCCTTCACGATGGATCCATCGTCGCACGCTAGGGTCACGTCCACGTGACGGTCCCCGCTGTACCAGGCCCCGACCTCTGCGGCCAGGGTCGCTGGATGTTTTCCGTAATGAAGTGTCAGGAGACCGTCAGTATACATCGTCTGAAACATAAGATTAGAAAAATTATAAGTTATGTTAGTTTTTAAAAACAAAGAGTATAACAAATTATCAGAGATTTTGTAAAATTTTCACAGTCATTCATCAATTTACATCATTCATGAGAATACAAATAAAGAAAAAGAACAGCTTCGTTGCGCGCAAACTTCGTCGTAAAACGCGACCATGTCTCTCGATAGTCAAAGAAAAAAACACACAAATGTCAACAACAAAAATTGTATGTTACACATTTCAAATTAAATGACTTTTTATTAATCTGTAACACAATCTTAATGAAACGAGTGTCAATTATCAAAAGTGTCGGTATTTTCACAGCGCGAATCATACTCTACAAATTTAGAATATTAGTAGAATAAGCCGCTTTGTGGATTTAAAAGAACGTATTAAAAGAATTTATTACACGCGTCCTTAACCCAGTAAATGATCTCGTCGCCTTGCGTGTGTGTTAGAGAGACAACTTCGTTACTTTAATTTCCTCATTTCCTTCTGTCGTGTCTTGGCTCTCTTAGAAATAGCGGAAGACACATCACTGATGTGTCACGTGTTTTCTACGTTTCTCCTTTATCATCCTTTAACATCTACGCAGTTCTCAGTTGATCACGTCGAACGTGTTTCATGGTTCGCGTATTATTTCAGTAGTTCCTCTATCGCGCGTATTTACTTCTTGTTTTGAAACAAATATTTAACATCTATATTCAGTTTCGAAAACTTGAACGTGTCTTTTGGTTTTTACACAAACATACTTTCATAAACCGAGTGTGATTGTTGCACAACAAATGTTACATCTTCTTGACAATCAACCAAAAAAAAAAAAAAAAAACGTTAGCGATTTATAAAACAGAAGCACAGTTTATATAAAATCTTTCCGATTTAATTATAAAACAAAGATTTTTGAAATCAAGCGCTCTTTGATCAGATAATCTTACGTATCTCTTTTTGTGGCGCAAAAAGTAAAAAAAAATTGTGCTTTAATATTTCCTTATTTACCTCGTTTCTATATGTAATTAGTTCTTATTTCAGACATAACTCTGATATGAATTCTTATAATAAAAACTTTTTGCACACCATATAAAATAACGCATTAATTTTAAAACGGACAAAAACTTTCCATCTATTTACGTGTTCGAGAAATAGGCAAGTAATGACGCGTGAACATGATCCAAGAGAGCATCTCGTACATACTCGCTGCCGTGACCTTCAATCGATAGTCCGGTCAAATTCGAAAGGAAAGACCTTGGGTAAGAGTCACGAAGAAGATGCTGCGGATCCGACGTGGAATTTTAAATCGTCGAAAGTAGCGCGACGCGGTCAGAATCGATGTTAAATATTCACGGTAGCAGTTCACGGATAGATCACCACCGTCTATTTATTCTTAGATAATATCTCATCTTTTATTAAAAATTCCTTTCACATTAGATGTCACGGCGCGTTTCTCGTTACGCAACCGGAAAATTTACATCCGCTTGTTATTCATGCCTGCTTACATAAGAAAATTCATATTCTTGAAAATCTTTTGTGCAAAATAAGCAACACGGCGTTTCGCACACGTGTCTCTTTCTTTCTCGTTTAATTATCTTGCATTAACGTACGAAGCCGAGTCGGCTAAACAATAAGAGAAATATGATTTAAAAAAAAAGAGAGAGAGAGAGAGAGAATAATAGAATTCACTTCTTCTTTTCTTTTGATTTCGAGGAAAGTAACGAGTCAAACGAGAAAGAAAGTCGGCATGTGAGCGTCATATTGTTCTCTCGCTCGGTTAGGTGCACCGTGACAGACAATGATTAACGATAGGAATCGCAAGAACCGATTTAAAGCGATCTACTACAAATAAAGCGGATGAGGCGAGTAAAAAGGCTATGACGCAGCAGCAGTCGGCGCTCTAAATAAGGGAATCTGTTGCTGGGACTTGAAACATCGTCTTCGCATCGACATTACTATCACCGGCGGTGCTTACTACTGGAAATGCCAGCATGTGCCGATTGAAGTTCAGGGTCAGTCCTTATACTGGCCAGCCGGCCAGCTGGATTACGTTCGCGCTTATGCGTTCGCATTTTTCTTTCTTCTTCTATTTAGGCCTTGAAGAGTTGTCGGACAGGGTCCGCGTGTTACCACGAACGTAACAAACGACCGGACGAAGTATTACCTATGCGGATAAGTCGAGAAATGTGTAAGTATATGTGTGTGTGTGTAACACACCAATGGTACACCAACGTGCGATCATAATAATTCAGAAACAAAAATCGGTACATGTTATTTCGTCGAGTTCGGATTCCGAACGCTGCGAGCATACGAAATTAACTCTCTCACACGTGAAAGGATTCTTTTCGCATACTAAAAAAAAGTGAGAATTATGGGAAACCGAACTTATCGAAATTCTGTAGGTTTCTTTCAATCTCCTCTCAATAAACACATTTGGCGTTTCTGCACATTGAGATTATTGACCACAATCGAATTTCTCTGATACGTAAAGTCGTTTTATATCGATTGCAAGAGATTTAAATCGCACGCATCAAATTGTCGCGAGGTGCAAGAATCGCAATTGCGACGATCGCAATGCTACTTGCAATCGACTTGCTTGCGCGCTTAATAGCGAAACAAATTTAAAAAGTTCCTTCATACTTTGAAACAAGAATCGAAGTTTACACTTTTACCGACTAAGCCGCGTCTTTTTCCCGCTGCTGTGCTGTTCCCTGCTGTGTTCGGAACTAACTTTCGACTGTACAACCGCAATGCCCGATGTCGGTAAATACTTGGGCCACACTACTGTCTCAGACAAAAAGCCAAAAGACATCTTAAAGATGTCTAAAGACGTTTTCATGTCATCTTTCAGAGACATTCTGGTCTGATGTGTTGTCCGGGATATCCCTTCGGTGATATTCGCGCAAAATGCCGAAGAGAAACTTCAATGGGAAACGCAATGCGAAACTTGTTACTGTTAAACTCTCATTTTATGAAATATAAAACGGACATTCGGAGAGATTTATTTAACGTCTTGTATGTTGTACACACAATAACAAAAGTGTAAAAAAACAGCAAACAACGTGAAATATTTAAACTAAATATTTGAACTGCCTCGAAAGGCAGTTCAAAGGCTGGAAGGTTTTTTATTTTTTAATTTTAATATTTAAACTACACGACTGAGATTATAAAAATGTTGCGTTCACATAAAATGTTGATCAAAACTGACACATCTCAGATCGCTTCGGCGATCGTTCTGTAACCTGTTTCTCGAAATCTGAAGCGCGTGACGCAAATGTATCTCATATAAAAATCGCTTTTTTAACTCTCAGTTTTCTTTTTGTTACACCGAAAGTCTGTCATCTGTTGGATTTCGTCATCGTTCTCTGACGAATCGTCGTTATTTGAATTTAACATGCTGGCGGTGACGAAAAATAATATCGCAGTGCGGTAAAACCGCTGTCGGTGACAACCGCTTCTGAGGTCAAAACTTGAGATAAGAAGAGAAAGTAAACCGATAAATTCACGAATTTTACTGTGCAAGAGATCGACCGGCATCGCCGCCGCTCTCCGCTCTTATCGTCGGCTCTACGTGCGTGTGTGTGTGTGTGTGTAAAGAAACTCGCGTATGCGATTCGCAATACACGCGTGTGCGTTACGGATGTGTGTACTTTCATCTAGGCAATGCGCACGCGTGCGCGCATACAAACGCGCGAGGCGACGATGCGCGGTACCACGTACATGTACAAGCGAGCATTATAATCTCCTATCCGGATGACGGACGTTACGATCTACCATTGAATCGAACAATGGCGAAACTGGGTTACGCAAATGTCGAGGCTGGAAATTAAAGCGCGAGACACCGAGGAGGGTTTATGCCGACCGGAGAGAGGGAGAATTCGCGTCGCGGCCGAGCGATGAAAAAGATCGCGCACCGTTGAAAAACGCTACGCTTAATCGTAGGAAACGAGCGGTTCGTTAAACCCCGGGTTGCGCAAGGTAATTTTTCGAACTTTTGTGTGCCTTCACTTTTGTGTTGCCGCACGCGTACAACGCGGAGATAACAAAATGTTTTTTTTTTGTTTGATTTTTTTTTTTTTTTAGAGAAATTGTCAGTTTTGTCAATTGTCGGATTTGCTCGAAAAATTAGATATCGCGACAACTTGCTGATTTGAAAATGAAACGAGCTTGAGCGTCGACCAGCGCCGAGGATTGAGCAATGTGGAAAAGGACAAAGAGGGAAAGAGAGAGAGAGAGAGAAAGAGAAAGAGAATGTCATTACCTGTAACAGGGGGCCCAGGCGCGTTTCCGCTCTCTTTTTTGTGAGCCGAATTACGTTTCGCCAGTCTGACTGAGACTATAATTCGCGGTCTCATTGTACTCTCGCGTACATACTCGGATCATCAGTACATCCACTCGTATGGAACAATGAAACGATATCCCGTGGAAAAGCAACTCCAACAGAAAGAGCGCGGTTCGAACTGGTTACCGAAGTGAAGTTTTTCGAAGTCATTGAAGCGATCGGAAGCAGCTACATCGGTATTTCACGATACATTAAAGACGAGGACGAAAACAAAACAAAAATACCGCGGTTTGAGAAGCATTCCCGTGCTCTTCTCTATGTGAAGAGAATTCTGACGGGTGTGCCAGAAAAAAATAAAGATACGAGTTTTCGGAGGTCAGTAACGCGCACGTTTATTAGACAATAAAGATTTCTTTCTTTCTTTCTCTCATTCATAATGTTTGTCCGCTCTTTCATCGAATCGTTTAGCGCGAACTGCGGGGCGAGTTTAAACGTCTATTTTCGACGCGGACGAGTTTTTCTTTGATTCCGCCGGCATTTCGATTTCGAGATCGCGTTTACGTTTCCGTTGTCCAAAAATAACTTCGTGGTTCGCTGACTTCCCCTATAATTTGCCGCCGCACATTGTGTTTCGCGCGCGTTTCGAGAAACGCGCGAGAACGAGCCGGGCGCTTTATGGGGGAGGAGCGGAGGAGGGGGCAGGGTTGTGACACCCCGTGAAACCGCGCGCGGTGGTGACTCACACCTTTCCTCCGATTTCGAATTCGCCATTTTCCACCTGGTCTCTCACGCTCTCTCTCTCTCTCTTTCTCTCTCTCTCTCTATCTCTCTCTCTCTCTCTCTGTCTTGCGCGTCGCTTCGTCGACTGTGACGTTGCTCTCTCCGACATCCTCTTCTCCTCTGAAAGAACGCTCGGCTCTCCTTCCTCGTTTCTAAAAACGTTTCTTCGTACGTTTTCTATCTTTTTCGCAACTCGGCGAGGTATCGGGTGAACAACGCGTTACTGACACGGGAAGAAGAGAGAGGTGTGTTCTCTCAAGTAGAGGAACATGCTGACAGTTGTAGAAATTTTTATACGCCTGGAGATTTTTGCTTTTTTTTTTTTTTTTATTATTAAAACAGAAAGAGATAATACAATTTACTCGTGACCGACAACGCGTTTGGGTTTGGATCGTGTTTTTTAAATCTAAACCTTGCTTGTATCAAACACAAGACTCGCATCGCTTTATCAACGCCCTTCTGACGCGAAGTGTTCTCCTGATTAAGACGCGGAACTTGCGTCCGTGATTCGGACTAGCCGACCGACCGATCGGTCGGTGCGTAAAGCGGGTGCCAAAAATAGCAACGCGGTCAGATCGGGCGGTGGACTTGTTTTTCACACGGGTGAGCGACAAAAGTTCCCCCGCGTCTTGATCGGCGGCACTCGTTGCCGCCGCCGCCGCCACTGCCGCCGTCGTCGTCGCCGCCGTCGAGTCACCGGATACATTTCGTTCAAGGCCAGAAAGTAAAAAGCCTTTTCAGCTGCACTTACGTACCGAGCTAGCCGAGTAGAGCTCTAACTGGTACGCGAGAGCGCGCACACACCACGTCCGCGTCAGGTACACGCGATGCACGCGATACACACAAACGGCGCGCGGCCTTGTGTGTGTACGTTTGTATGCGTTCTCTGCATTCGTGCGCAATGCATGTGTGAGTACGCGTGTGCATGCGAGCGCGAAGGCGTCCCTCCCTGTCTCTCTCTCTTTCTCTCTCTCTCTCTCTATCTATCTATCTCTATCTCCCTCGTCTCCCCCGAAGCGAGTCCGCGAAGCGGCTAGTTACATGATCCATTCATTATATAAGAACAATCGCCTCCTCTAATAGACACGCTCCATCATTGTGAATCTGAAGGGCACGCTCGGTATGCGCGTGCGCCGTGCTCTTCTGCGTATTTCCAGTGCTTCGCGAGACGGTTGAAGCATGCGTCGGGCACGACGGTTGTTAAAACCAAAATCGACGAAATCGTCAAGGTCGAGGCAAGATCGTGGGAATAAATTCTCTTGTTCGATTTACCTCTTGTCTGTCGATCGCGAAAGTCGACCGAAGAAATGGCGCGAGGCGTTTTTTTGCGCGACGTATAATCGACTAAAAATAATTTGTTTTGCACATAAGAAAATAAAAAAAAAAAAACATATATATGTATGTATATGAGTTGTGTCGTATCGATATAATGAGAATACGCGCTACTTTATAAATATTTATAAATTATCAAAAAATATTGATCGCGTGGAACGTTTTGAAACGAATTTCATCGAAAAACTTGAACTAAGCTAATCAGACAGAGATTTTACGACGCGAGCAAATTAATTAACTTCTCTTCGTTGACTTCGTGAAATACCGTTTGTTCTTTTACGTCGATTCTGCATGGCGCCCATCGTATCACACACGCGCGCCAATATTACATGCATGTGTGTACGAGATCGTGTTGCGTGCGTTTATGTATGAATCGGCCTTTATGCCTCGAGCGTCTTCACATCGCGTTCTCTTATGTAACACACGATTGCTTTTCTCTCTCTCTCTCTCTCTCTCTCTCTCTCCCTCTTTCAAACGGTCGACGTTGCCTCTTATGCCGTGTAACGCAAAAGGCACAACTCTTGTCCTGCGTCCGATCCCCGAGATCGCTGCCGTCGAGATATACTCACGGCCGGCTCACACTCTCACACACATTTGGTCTCTTTCAAAGGTAATTTAAATACCGACGTGTAACATTTCGTTTGTAACTTTTATCACGTGAATATCTGTGAAGAACGCTCGAACGCTTGCTTTCTCGACGGATATATCGCATTAGATGTAAAGATTGTATTTTTTCGTGCGCTCGCTCATTTTTACCATCGTAAAAATGTGTGCGCGTAACGTCTTCTTAACCAACATTACATTTCGTTTATGTCATATTTCGCAGTTGTGTCGCTTTTTCTCTCGTAAAAAAATTTTTTGCCGAAGATTTAAACGTGGACATAAATGAATTACAGCAGTAAAGTTTCGAGACCGTTGTGAATAAGTATGTAAATGATTTTTTTTTTGCACACGTCTGAAATCCGAAACTCTCACCGAAAAATTATACCGAATTATACTATGTATAGTTTCGCTGTCTTCTTTCTTTTGTTTTTTGTCTCTCTCTCTTTCTCTCGCACACACTTTTGCTGAGATGTCAGCGATAAGGCTCGCTTTCGTCGCGACGAATCTGCGACTTTTGCACGTCGGGAAAGAGTACACGCGGCGTTTAGTACGCCGACGACGATGATGATGACGCCGCCGCTTCGCTAGCTAAGGTTACATAAATCGCGCCGTAAAACGAGTAATTTGATTACGTGTAAGGACTACGATATGCAGGTAAAACCGCTTCTACTAACTGCGCAAATTACCGGATAAGCGCGGGCGCTCGCGTTCTCACAAATTGTAATTACCATCCCGAGCGTGCTTTCGTTCGTCCCACGACGTTCTTACTTACTGTTGTAGTGTGTATGTGTGTGTGTGTATATATATATATATATATGTATTGAAGTTACTATAAAAACTTACATTATTCTCGGAAGGTATTCATATATTCTCGATGCGCGAAATACATAGCAACGATAATCCTCCTGCTTTTGCTCTCTCGCCTTTCGGAAAAAAAAAAAAGAACGCGAGTCACTCTCTCGCGTTTTATTATAGAACCGTCGCTTCGCAGGGCGCGCGCGTGTTTCGCACGTTTTTTTCTTTTTTCTCGCGTATCACGCAACGAGATTTCCTTCTGTTCCTTATATCTCATCTCCACTGCTCTCTCAAAGAAAAAGAAAAACCAAGGGATATATTTCTCGCTAGATTTACTCGGAGATGATGATTTATTTAATTTGCAAACGCGAAAAGAAAATCCATCTTTAAGGCGAGATTGTGCGTCTGATATTTTCTTTCGCACAGAAAATTTGACTTTTTTTTTTTTTTTTTTTAATCTTGTTTCAAAGCGTGTCATTCTCGCGCAGGACGCGATCGCAGACGCGGGTAATATGGTAATATGAGAATGACGCGGCGAGTCGCACGCTGGAGATTCGGATATGCGTTCAATGTCAGAGAGCGGACTCTCGTCACGATCCGACTGCAGCGGCCTTTTACTGCGCAGCTCTCTCGGCAGATGCACACGCGCCGCCGCGCCTGGACATCTATATGGTCGGTCGATGGATTAGTCATCCGCGCGCGCGGCGATCCGACCGTGTTTGAGAATGCGCGCGATCGCGAGACAGAAAGAGAGAGAGAGAGAATCATTAAAAACAGATGACCTTTCGCTACCTAAGAAGAAGATCCACATATCCCACCCACACACGATCCAGCCGTCGTCGGGTGCGTACTTCGAGGGGAGACACGCGTGCATGCGTGCGTGTTACGCAAGAATGACTCGATGTCTCTCTTCGCGCATATATTCCTTCCTCTCTCCGCGTATCTCTCCGTCCCATTTCGTTCCAATCGCTCGTTCCGTTTCCTCTTTCTGTCAATTCTTCCTTTTTTTTGCCCCCTTTTGTTCTTTTCTTCTTTGTGGTTCCGCATCGAGCAACGTTTGCTCCGAATTTCGAGATATTTTACAATTGCAACTCGGATTTCCACGGTGAAAATCTCGCATTTTTACGGAATCAATGACAATTCTTGTTTTTAGTAAGATTCGATCACAATTATGCGTTTTCTTCAATTTGGTTTTTTTTTTTTTTTACGTAAAGTTTAACAGAAGTAACGAATATACAAAAGAAAGAAATCACAGGCAAGTATCTCTTGAGAAAATAAATGTGTAAATGTTGTGCTATTACCGATACGTATGAATTATATACTTGTCATATATCATACATATCTTTCTCGAGACATCTGTGCGCTCTACCGGATGCATATCATTACAAGGAGAGAACGAGCATGGGCTTATATAAGATCTTCTGTCATATTTACTGTTAACTTGCAAGCATCGTCATTAACTCGACAGTCAAAGTGACTTTTAATGTGCGCGCACGGGGTAAGGGGGAGAGAGACTGCAAAAAGGCCGCGTCAAAGTGGAAGTCGTCGCGGAAGATGCAGATGAATTTTTTTTTTTTGTTTCGTTGCTCCGCTACACGAACGCGAGGCAACTTCTCACGCTGCATTTGTACGTTTCCTCGCCCCGGGAACGCCTCGCCGATGTATTTTAATACAGTCAAGATCGCCGCTTTTGGCGCGTGGCCTTGCCGTCGCGTGTAAGTGAGTCAGGCGGAAACGAGGAATGTCGAGCGAAGATCGTTTCGCGGCAAGCTAACTCTCTCGCTCTCTTTGCAATTTTGCGATTTTATGCTAATAACGTCGTTTCTTGCAAAAAAAAGAAAAAAAAATAAAAACGAAAAACAAAAAAAAACTGCGACTCGCATGCGAGCCAACAAGTGGCCGTTGAAACCGACCGTTTATTAAATGAAACAGAAATACGAGAAACGCCGGAAGATTTTTTTCTCAGAAGAAGGAAAATTTTTTTTTCTCGACGGAGGACGCAATTAATATTTATAGAAACGCGCACACCCGTTTGTCTGTTTTTTTCTTCTTTTTTTTGCGTGAGAAATGAAAAAATAAACATCTCGTGTGCACTCGCAACGATTTCGCAACGCCATCGATTCCGCCGGCGATCGCGGGGTAGTATTCTGCTCGTCATCGCAAGAAGCACGACTTAGAGAACACACACTTGTGTAGAATTCAATATGATCGTTTTATCGCGATAGCCATCGCACTTTAATCGTAACGTGACTTTTATCATACATGGCTGATCAGACGATTCTATCGTGATGGCAGCCTTGAATAATTATTCCCATTTCCATCGTTGCCCCGGTGTTTGCTCCTTCCTCTCTCCTCACGCCACATTCGCGTTGCTCGTTTCCGTTCACAGTTCTTCTGGAAAAGAATGCAACACAAATCGACGCGCTATTGTCGCAAATAAAAATAAAAAATAAAAAAAAACAAAATCAAAACCGAAATAGACCGACGTAGAATATGTACATTGTTCGTTTCCTGTTTTTTTTTCACTTCTTTTTTTTATGGAATTGATAATTTCTCTCTCGCAACGCACGCGCGTAAAAAAACAATTACGTTTCTCACTTCGCGCGAACGAAGGTAACTTCCGTCAGCTTTTATAAAGCTGTTGCATAAGTGAAGGTGAGAAAAGTGAGCACGTCTGTTACAGAGACGCGTCACCCGCCACACCCGACGTCGCTCTTTGCAATCTTTTATTTATTTATTTTTTTTTTTAATTGCGCGCAGATTTAACTTGACGGATTACATATCACATTACGCATAATTAAACCGAAGGAACGTTCAAACGCAGTTAGAATATTAACAGCGTGTCAATTATGTATCAGCGAGATATTATCATCTTCCCCCATTTACATCGTGTTATGTCGAAGAAATCCCGGATGTAATGTCACGTATATTATATATATATTACGTGACGTATATTATATATATTTGCGCTCTCGCGTGCGCGGCACACATCCCTCATTTTCAGCGCGCACGGGAGATCTTTCTCGCAACTCCGAAGAAAACTTACAATCTCGTTTTCGTCGGAATTGCTTCCTCCGGTGTCACAAAATATCTTTTGAAAAATTGTTTTGTTCGTACAAAATAAAAAAAAAAAACTTGTCTTCAGATTTTGTTCATTTTTCCTTACAAAAAAAAAAAAAAAAAAAAAAAAAAAAACAATTTCAATTGCGGCGTAAAAAAGTTTGCTACCGGCAAAACAACGCGCGGCGTGCCACTGGAACGGTATGCCACACGATACCTTTATGCCTGTCCACATCGCGGGCTGGACACTTACGTAATCGCAATGATCTCACATTGTGGGTGGAGACTTGTCGCTAACGCGCACTCCGCTCACGAGAGAATACGCGTCAGCCGAAAGCGTATACCGTGTCTGAAAACAAAAAAAATGCTTACTCTTTTGTGCCTTTTCACAATGAGAGAACAATACGCGACTACAATTGCGCGTCCAAAAAAACCACGAAATTTCGAATAAGAAAAAAAGATCACCTCAACAGAGAGTCGCTCGAAATCGAACAATTCCCTCGAGAATCGAGAACAACCGTTCGAATTCGTGAATCGATTGCGATTATATCATTGTGCGACAAGTACGCGCTTCTTCTCCGTTTTCTTCGATTGTAGAAAAATTAAGTTTCGCACTTTCGACACAATTTTTAAATATAACAACGAGAGAGTTAACGTTTGAAAGCACAATACGTTACGAGAGTAACAAGTCTCATAAAACTGTCGAATGCGCTGAGGTACAGTTTTAAGTATATCGGAATATATACGCAATTCGATATATGGCTGCGACATGTGCCTAGGACGTTGTGACCTAGAGTTACCATAACAAAGTAGATGATAAAAATGTTGGCATAAATAATTGCACATGAAATTTTCTATGTAACGTAGAAAGATTCAAGATTTTATGTTAATTATCGTTTGTCGCATTTTGCATTGAGTATAAGATACCTCACGTAGTGACTTTTACAAAATCTTCATTTAAAATTAAAACCACATACACTCAATCTTAAAAAGATAATAACACACATTAATGTTAATACACATATCGATACGTAAAGAAACAAAAGATAGTTGAAAGAATTCATTTTAATTTTTTTTTTTTTTTTTTTTTTAATATTCAAACGTAGAAGAGATCGCACAATGCAATATCTTTTGTTGCGCCACGTGCTCGCGATGTGTGATATTAAACTTTAATTTTCAAAATTATTGAAAAAGTACAAAATTACAAAATTTTCAAAATTAAAGAGGTTTAAATAAACCTCAGTGGCCAAGAACATTTTTAATCGAGCGATCATAATGTTGTATTTAGTTTTGCATTCAATTTATTGTTTATTGCATTCTATTGAAACGCAAATGCAATTTAAAATATGAAAATGTGTCAATATCGCTACCGTAGTCTAGTCGCATGTGCATAAAGAGTGCAGAAACGATATTTAAAAATACAAAACAACAGATTATATTTTTAAATATTATAAAGTACGCCTGTGTGTGTTAAGTTGATGTACATAAATTTTTTTTTTTTTTTTCAAGGATGTCGTGCGCTCGCACACAAAAAGTAAACTTTTTTTTTGACCGTAAAAAATGTCTTTTGCAATAACCTTATGAGATAAGTGCCTTTTTATCAGCGCGTCAAAAACGAGACGAAATTCATTTATTCGGCTCGTCCGTTTCGTGACGTGCGCCGTAACAAGCTCCGGTGATGATTAGCATGTCACAAGAGAGAAGAGAGAGACGACGATTGCGAGAGATCGCGTTTGAGAGTAACAATGGCGAAGGAGAAATTACGTCGGCGGTTGTTGTAGGGGGTATGCGAGAGCGGTCGCGGAGAGAATGTAAGCGGGGCAGCAAACGTAAGCAAGAAAGTACGCCTCCACGCGGATGTGCGGGTGAAAACGTGCGCGAGGAAGTCAGGAAACCGAGGACGCATTACCGGCGACAAAGGAGTCATTTTTGTTTCATAATTTGTACGCGCGCGGATTTGCGTCATAAAGCGTGGAAAACAAAAATTTCTCTTTCAAACTCCGACGATGAGAAAGAACGAAAGTTGACAGTTTTCATTTTGTTCCTGTGCTTAACATTTCGAAACGCTTTTTTTCCGAGATTGAAAGAAAAAACAGTACACACTTTGATATCGAGAACGAGAGAGAAAGAGAGAGAGAGAGAGAACATACAAAAGCTGCGCGATGTGTATCCAAATTACAGTAAGACTTGCAGTTACGACTGCGCGGAATATCTCTGCACACACACACACACACACAGTAATATTCGTCACATAATTAAATGCTTTTTTTATACTTCGAGATTACCTCGAATATTATCGTAATTGTAAATTTCGATAAACAGCTATTACAAATTGCAACTTAGCGGGTAATAACACGGTTAATCGCTCGCCCTAATTGAAGCACTGATTGCACAATCCCGGGGGAAGGGTGGGGGAGAGAATATATATATTTATTACGCGAAGCGGAAACGTGGTTAAATTATGTTAGAACGACAAAAACCCAGCTCGCACACAGACGAACGAAACACGTGTTTCGATTGTATTTCGTTCGATTGTTCGTATTTTTCATTAAAAATTCGCACGCGCAACAGAAACGTCCCGGTGCAGCTGCTTGTCACTCTCTTCTCTTTGGATTCGGCCTATCAATTTTATCATCGATAGTGTCAAAATGTCGCACGTTACGCGCGTTTTCACATGATTTCTTCATTAACCGGCAAAAAAAAAACAACACGTCAATCGTTGTTCGAATATTCATGCGTTGGCAACGAGGAGATAATCGGGGAACAACAAAATATATCTATACGTATCGTGACGCGCGATAGAGACAGAGGAGCGCGCGCGCGCGCGCATGTAGATTTGTGACCCCACGCGTGAACTCTTTTTCCCCCCCGGTCCAAAATTAGGACACTTTCACTGTCACACGACGAAAGAGCCGAGACCCCTCGACCAGACATATTTCATCCGCGATACACAATAACAGGGACGTACAACATTTAAGCGCAAGTCGTTACCTCGAGATTACAGTCCTCGAAGCGCGCTCCCCGTCGCACATCTGCACACATGCACAATGAGGCGAATAATAATAATAATTTTTGGAAGAAAATTGTGCGGTCTACGTATTCCCCCGCATTGTGTTCTCTTTCTATCAGATCATGTTTTTTTTGCAATTCACTTACATTCGACACCCGCACGAAAAAGCTTCACAAATGTGATGTTGTTTGTGTAGTTAAATGTTGTACAATTAAATGTAAATTTGCGCAAAAATTCGAGATATTTCCAGCAATTGTTCGACACTCTTGAAACTTCGAGACTAAAATAATGCGGCAACGTTTGTTTTCTCGGTCGGAAGAAAGTCCGACCGCGAGAGCTAATCGAAAACGCACAGAACGCGAGAAGAAAAGTGTGACAGTTATTGGAAATCTCGTTGCGCAGGTCGGCATTCTACATGTTTGTGAAACGAAAGCAAAATAACGCGTTACACCGCGATACTTCATCTAATTGACGCGCGAGTCGAGAAAATTAAGTTTCGGCGGCGCTATCGTAAACGCGGAACATGCGCTCGTTCAAAAAAAAAAAAAAAAAAAATTCTTCGCGCGGCCGTAACCGCGACGCGCGGTTTACGAACGCGCCGTAAGTAATAAGGTGTTTATTTTCTTAAAGACGCGAGCATCTTTTTCAGCGTCTTCTTTGAGCGATGCTCATTTAAAAAGACGTCGATTCGCTCGCTCATTTCCGGCTCGTCCACGCTGAAACTATTACGAGCGGTACGGCGGATCTTGATTGAGAGGGGCTCCTCGCGTCTAGACAAGTGCCCCTTACACGCGCGATTTTCTCCGATATTTTACCGCGGTTTGTATTAATACATTAATCTACATTTTTATCGTGGTTTTTACATTTTTTTTTTTTTTTACAAATAGTTTCACGTGTCAAAGTGTTCAAAGTTCGTTTTAATTGTCGGCGCTCAATAATATCGAGCTCGTGTTAAAAAAAACTCTATACTCCTTGCAAAACAGAAGCCGCGAAAGAGACGAGAGAAAGCACGGTCGAGAGAAATTTTTTCACCCGTTAGATATCCATATCGAGCGCTGACTGCGGGGTCCGTGAAACTCCCCTCCTCCCTCTTCGCTACCGTTTCTTCAATAATACAATCCTTTTTTCTTGCGTCGCGTATGAGCACGTTACACGGAGGCGTGTAACAGGCAGACAAGCGACGGCGGGCGAAAGAACGAGCGAGAGAGCGAGCGAGTCCCGAAGGGGCCTCGAGAGTGTATGGCGTTGCGGGGCCCGCGATAGATGAAAGTGAAAGGAAAGAGGTAGAAAGGGTTGGCGGAGGTAGGTAGGTAGGTAGGTACCCTACCTCTCCTCGGAGCCGCTGTTACTTGCGCTGTTACTCGCGGTATATACTCGGACCCCGCGACCGCGGGGGCCCCCGGAGATTTACAATCGCCACGAGCCCAGAACAGGCCCAGAAATACCACCAGGCCGACAATCGCCGGCTGTGTGTGTACTTGCGACATGTGTGTGTGTGTGTACGAGTGTGTGCATGATATGCGCGCTCTACACACACACACGCGCGCGCGCGTGCGTACGTACATACGTGCGTATCCGCGATACGCGCGGATCGCATCGCGGCTTTTCTGCGGGCAAGAGCGGCGAGGGACGATTATGTTTTCTCGTGAACGCTCCCGCGTGGGCGCGAGCCGGGGCTCTCTCGTCGCGCGATTCCGCCCGGCTTTACGATAATTTTCTGCTGCGCCTAACCGCACGCGGCGCGGCCACAAGCGCGTTCTCGAATTCCGGCCTGTGTAAAATTGTGTAATATTTCGGGCGGCCGAAAGTTTCGCGCGCGTTATACTGTAAGTAACGCGCGGATCTATGTGAAATGTCTGATCTACGGGCGATTAAATCGCGCCCGGTAAAGTTACGATATCTTGCTGTAATTTTCGTTCCTCGCATTGTCATGTAACGCGTCGCGGACGTGAAAACAAAGGGGAAAAAAAAAAACTACTTTGAGAAACGCCTGCGACACATTTGGTATTTAAATTACAGAATAACGAAGTAAAACAGCCGATTTTGAAATGTCAGACTATGTGTGTGTATGTGTGTACGACAGTACACACATCGAAAGGCAACAATGAACTATAGGTAGTTCGAAATCAATTTAAATAGAAATTCGAGCGACAATAGTTCTACGTAGAACGAATAATCTTGAAAATCTAAGAGAAAGAGTAAAGTGTAACAAAAATGTTTTTTTTAGATTATTTGATAACCTCTGATCGCGTCGCGATGTGGTACGGATTAAATAAAATTTTTTTTCTTGACTCACCGATGTTTTTGTTTTTCTCAAACGTAGCACGGCATTGATTAGATGCACCGCGGATCTGGTTGCGCCGCCGCCTCGTTACATTTCTCTTGCGCTCGCACGCAACAGGTTTTGATATAATCACAATATTTGGAACGAGATTGATACTTGTGATCAATCGATCTCTAATCTAATTTCCGAAACGTGTGATTGGAAAAATAAGCGAGTACACGAAAATAAATAATTTTGCCTTCTCTCGATTTTTCTCAAATGCGAACTGATCTGGGATTGGTGAAAGAAACAAAATGAACACGCAACCTTGATTTTAAAGCGAGTGAAATAACTTGACCATTACGTTTCTCTCTTACAGACACACAGTAAGAAGCGATAAGAAAACAAGAAAGCAAAATTGCAACTTACTTAGTAGAATCATTATTGTTGCACTATTGTTTCAATTTGTGTAGCTGTTTTAATGAAAACGACAATTTTCAAGGTTTTTTTTTACCTAGATTAACGAGAGTGATTATTCACGCAGCAAACGAGTTCAAAAAAAAAAAAAAAAAAAAAAGAGAAAACGTGAGATCTTTAGTAAGCGCGTGAAGAGCGTAACGCTTTCGAAGTTCTTTTGTGGTTCTTCGAGAAGCGCAACATACGAGTACGAACGAGCGTCGCATTTCGTGCGGCCGACGGAAATTTCATCGCCCGTTATAATCGTACCTGCCAATTGGGAAACGATCCGGTTCAAGTGAAAGTGTACGCGGCGAACGAAACATTTTCGCCTAATGTCCTGAATCGTCGAAGTCACGCTTTTCGCAGCGAGCTGATCTAGCTGTTTGCCGAGAAATGGCGAGTTCTCAACTTCTCTGGCAAATCAATACGATACAATGTAAAAAAAAAAAAAGAGAGAAAATATAAAAATGAACAAAAAACAAAAAATACCTTAACTTCGCGAACCTCGACGACCTTTGTATTCAAGATTCAAGGTGAATTTTCTCTTAAGCACGTGTAATATACGTAACAAAAAAAAGGAGAAGCTCATTTCAAAGATATTTGAATTGCAAATCTAACTTACGATTGTAAATTATGTTAAACCGCAGATCAGTTTTCCAGCTATCACACGCGTTAATTCCCCGCATGCATTCCTCGAACGTTCGAGAAAATTTCTAAATTCCGAACAATCGGAAAAAATCTAAATTAAAAACCTTAATTGACAATTATTACGCGTGAAAAATCTGTTATATTTGATTTTGACATTATATGCGCGCGCGTGTGTGTGTGTGACGCGTATTGATTTTAACGCACTTTGATTCAGCGATAATGAGCGCTTAATGAGACGCCCAATTAAATACCATTCAGTGCGTCGGCAAACGCATAACTAGCCGACCGGCACGGTTTCGATTTTTCGCGGTTAATTTCGTTATTGCACTCGCGACACAACGATACGATTAATCGAGTGAGCGTTTTATTTGTTCTTCAATAACTATTAAGACCGGTAATAAGCGTGCGATAATGCGAACAAGTTTTAAAATTCATTTTGTGTTTCCCAAAAACGATGAATAATCATTCGCGATTAGTCATCTACGTCCCAACAAACCAAAAAGAATAGACCAACAAGCGAATTCTTTAGTTACGCGGTATTTTCGACGACAAATGTTCTCTCCACGACAAATGTTCGCTCATTTGTCTCTCCTGAGACAGAATCCTACCGTATTTTCCGGATGCTATCGGAAAAGTCTTTCCGAAGACAGCCACGCGCTCGTGTTCGTCGCATTTGCACGTGCTAACGAACTCGTGACACTTTCGCATTCAATTCTAAATTTCGTTCGCACACACGCAGCACGTAGGAATACAAGTTTTATCTGTGAGCAAAGGTTTTTTTCTTCCTTTTCTTTCGAACCGCGCGAGTTCACACTCGTGACTTTGTACGAGGCTGTTTTACGGCTAACCGCTGCGTATTACACACGTACTGGATCGAATACGTCCCTACTGAGAGAGAGAGAAAGAGAGAGAGAGAGAGAGAGAGAGAGAAAAAAAAGACAGAGAGAGACACACAGAGACTCGGCGGATTCGAGATAAAGTATCGTCCTTCGTATCTACCACGTCATAACCGCACCCGCATTAGGTCGATATCACGCTGACACCCGAGCACGTCAGTGCTGAATGATCGCGAATTGATTATCTGTGTGGTGAATTTTTTTCCGGAAAAAAAAAAAATTCGCAGAGAGAATCCTGAAAACCAGATCGGATAAATCGCGAATTTTCCGAACCATTCGCGAGTAACTTCGTTAACAAAAACAGCAAAAAAACATCCCCTTCGAACTTATTCTTTGCAGAACGCTTTAATTACATAGAATTGGTTTTTTCTGCATTGCATTTTCAAGAAGAGAACGATTTCGCTAACTTGTCCATGAAACAATACGATTTGGTGGGAGGAGAACAACACAAATGGATTCGCAGGCTGAAGATTTTTTACCGTTCGTCTGATTGATCGCATCATTGCGAATAAAAGAGAAATAGAGAGAGAGAGAGAGAAAGAGAGAAAGAGAAACCGTCGCGCGCGAGGAACGGAAATAAGAACTTCCTTTCGCGCGGCGCGAGAAACGCACGCGCGGATTCCCACGGTGCGAGATAAGACAGACGGGAGATAAAGAGAGGCCGCAAGGAGAGATGTGAAGGGAAGAGGAAAAAAAAGGAGGAAAAGGATGACGGGAAGAGAAAGGACGGAAGGAGGGAAGGAGGAGAACACGTGAGCACAGAACCTACGGCGGAGAGGGAGAGAGGAAGAGAGAGAGAGAGAGAGAGAGAGAGAGAGAAAGAGAGAGAGATGGAAGCAGAGCTCGGCGAGGACAATGTGGGAAAAGAGGAAGCTAATCAGTAGCGGAAGTACGCTCTGGCGAGGCCCGAGGCCTTGAGAAGACACAGTCGGCCGCATAGCTTTTAGCTCTCTTAATTGCAACTTTATTTAACCGCGCCGTTTGGCCAATCCCGAGACTTCGCACGCCGGCGAAGAGCGTGTCTTAATAAGCGTCTTATCGCGAACACACGAAGAAGACGAAGTGTCCTGAGAAAGAGAACGAACGCGTTACGAACCGTGAAAGAAGAGGCTCGATGCGGCGAGAATGCGACTAAAGAAAGGTGCGATTTTTTTCCTTCAACTATTTTTCTCTCGCTCACGATGACCGATAACTGTGCAAATTTCAAACGTTGCGTTTAAGCTTCGATGTAAACGCGTTGTATTTTCACAATGAAATGTTAATTATGTACATCTTTTTATATTTTTTTTTTACATGATAAAATATTCGCGCTGAGAATAAAGCGCATTTGTGGTGTGAAGAAAATATTTTGTTCTCACCTCTCGGCTATTTCCGTGCAAAATCTTATACTCTAGGCGGTGTAACGATAAATAATTTAAATTTATCACAGTCGAAAGAGAGAGAGAGAGAGAGAGGGAGGGAGAAAGAGAAAGACCGCGGACTGCACGAGCGCGTTTGAAGCCTTGTTTGTTTTGAAAACGTGAAAGTCAATATTGCAACTGATAAGACGAAGTTCACGAATATCCAATTAATACTGAGTATGTACATTAGATATCTCGTTATCTCTCGCAATATTCTACGTTTAATGACATCGCGGCGCGATAATAGAGAATTCTCAATACAGTCATTGATGATAGTATAACGATAACGCCACGTGCTTCAGCATTTTTTTCGACAGACTGACAAAAATCCTTCGATCGATTCGTTCGAAAACAACTTTTCTTCAAAGGAAAAACAACAAACAAATAAAATGTTTTGTTATTAATTAAAACGTTCCCCGTATATCAACGACAACTTATAGTCGCGAAAAAAAAAATAATACGGCTAATTGACGTTAATTGACATTCAATCGATCGTTGAATTTTTATCGGGTGTCGATCGATTGATATCGATGCGAATTATTGTAGAAGTGTTACATCGTACGATGATATCGTAGATTGCAGAATCGCGCGTTATCGCGTTGATTAATTGCAACAATCTCGCGTAATCCGCTTCTGCTTCTCTCGCCGTTTGATTATTTTTATGAAAAACTTCGAGAAAATTCCGAGCGTCAAATAGATCGAAATAAACAACCAATTGTAATTAATAAGAGAAAAACTACACTTGCTCAACTCAATTATCGCAAAAAAAATTGAGAGATTTCTGTTACGAAAAAACCCGTTTTCTCTCCAAGTAAATGTTGTGCAACTTTGGCGCACCGCGTATCGATCCTCGGTAAGTGTGTTCAATGATTTTAAGCAAGGTGATGACGGAATATATATTCAAAGGCGAGAATAACAGTCGTTAAATGGTTGCGGCCGCACGTTAAGTGACGCGGTCGTAAATCTCAGGTGTGACTAGATTCCTCAATGCATAAGTTAGTTTCAAAAACTGGCCGGTCAAATTTATTCGTGAAATGAAATGTGAATGACTTCGTATCGAACTAATTGATTAACATAAAACAATGCTTTCTCAAAACAAAATTTGCGCCAAACGCTTGATTGACCAATTCGATGTGTGTGTGTTATCAAATGTAAAATCAAGAAATTCCACTCGTCGCAGAAAACTTTTTTCCAATTTGCATGTGTAAACAAGACATCAAGTTGAAAAAAGTGGTTTTGTTATTTTGTTTTTATTATACTAAACTACAGACAAGGTAATATTTAAAAAACAAGCACGAGAGTCACAAAAGTTAAATTGTGCGAAACATAAATTAACATATTAAATTATTAAAATATTATCACAAAGATAAAAGCGTATTTTATTATTATTGCAGCAGTTGAACTCTCTCTACGAAATCTTACTTTCGCACTTGAGAACGTGTCTCTCTAGTTTTGCTAAAGACGATTTTAATTGACGGAGTCGGTGATTAAATCTCACACAATTTTCTCAAAACTGAAACTTTTGTGAGTCACGAATGAATCTATGAAAATTCATTTGTGATTCACAAAAGAAAACAAAGAAAATATTTGCCTCAGCTGCCGGTTACATCAATTAAACTCACGCGACGCGATTACGTGCTTTGTTGTGCTGAAAAACGAATAACGTACGTATATATGTAGACAACGATGTGGAACTATATATGTGCAACAAAAAACCGCAGAAAACCCGGAATTTTAACTGTTAATTTACCTTTCGGAGTCGCGAACGGTGATGTTTGTTTTGCATATTTGCGTTTACGCGCGCGCGTACGCGCGTTGGTGCACACTCTGTACGGATCTCCGCGGTCTCCGTTGGTATAAGAACGCGCCTTTACGATCCCTCGTCTGAGAGATAATGACAAGATGAATGCGAAATGGCGAACGCAAAGGCACCTTTCGATAGGCGACCTTGACTGGAGATCGCTTTTTCTCTCCGATTCGTCATTCCCGCGCCATTGATGACCACATTGGTCTCGCGCGAGAGGAGCGGCTGCTCGTTGTTTTTTTTTTTTTTTTTTTTTTTTTTTTTTTTTTTTTTTTTAAAAAAAAAAAAAAAACGGTTACACAACAACGCATATCCCGACCGTGTGGTACTGAACTTGAATTATTATACGCTTAGAAGAAAAAAATTTGTTTTTTACCTTCCTTCGTCTTCTCGAGACTCGGTTTACGCTCGGCTTATTACGCCAGAGAGACGCGTTACGTGGGTTTCGTTCAATGTGCGCTTTTTTCCCGGCGTCTTTTATTTTTCACCGCACAATGCGACGGAATTAGAAATTGTTAAAGAAAGCGTGTAGTTCACAACGTTCATTGAGACTGAGTTTTTATCAGAAACAACATTATTTTATCAATATTTTTCAATTTTTCTGACATGAGTCAGTGACTCTGTTGTAATTTAGTGAAATCAAAAATTTGATTTGTGTATGAACCATGTTACAACGTAAATATGATAAAGTATAGAACAACAATAAAGACGCAACAATAACGATAGGTGAGATCTTATTTCTGATTAGATCTGTGTTTTCTCCAAACTCCGAAAAAAAAAAAAATATATATATTAGGTCTACCGGAAAGTTCTGTCCGTTTTTGGAATAAAACAAAATACAAATTTTTTTTAATTTTTCAAAAATGGGATATACAAATTGCCCTCACGCTGGCAAGAAATCATTGATAATAATGGCAATTATATTATTTAATACAGTTTATTGACGGTAAGAAAAATTTGTACTTTGTTTTATTCCAAAAACGGACAGAACTTTCCGGTAGACCTAATATATAATAATTTATTATCACGTTTTTTTCCCCTTTTTTTCCTCCGAAAGACAGCCGATGCACACGCACACAGTCTCACAGATGATAAATATGAATAAGTTCGCGAAAGCGAGATTCACGTTAAAAAAAAAAAAAAAAAAAAAATTCGCTGGCGGAAAACTTTATCGACTTCAGAGCGCGGTTATTGTTCACAAGCTTGGTATTGTCTAGGCGGAATCTCTCAAACGGAAACAGGGACATTTTTTTTAACGGATAATAACTATGTCGTTTGCGCCGTGGCCCTGCCAATCTCATATTTTCCCAGCACGGTCTGCCGCAATCCGTCTACCTGTCTTTCGTGGCACGTATCAGGCCTCGCCACTTTGGTTTTTGTCACCAATTATGTCGCCACGTTAATTTACACCGGTCTTGCATCCAGTCGCGTGGAAGTGTTTTTTTTTTTTTTTTTTTTTTTTTTTAATATTTTTTCGGTCAATTCACCACCGAAACACAATTACCTCATTATCCGCTCTTAGTTTCTCCGTTTCGCGGCGATACCTTCGGCACACATTTCGGGGAGTTTCGCGGACTTGTTTTACTTCATGTATCGGCAAAGTTTCGCTCTCACGAACGAGCGAGTAAGCTCGTTGTGTTCTAGACGAGAAATTTATGCATGTGCGAAAAAAAACCCTAACGAAAGCAAAACACTTAGCGAAATCATTATTGTCGCATGTGTATACTTATTTTACGTATTCGCGCGATTAGTGACGGTGGGCGATTGTCGGTGTCACAGATCGATACCTGTATCTTTTCACTTTGTGCTATCATATCCGTAAAAGTGATCGCAAACATTTTCCATCGCTTAAGTCAACATTGCATCATCGATCATCCTTTAAACCTACTCGAGCACGACCGATCGGACACACGCGAACGACTGGCACACTTACTGTCGAAATATCGTGTCAGCTCGCAATGATAAAACGATCGAATATCTCGAAGCTATTCAATCGGTGTGACGGAGACTAATTTAATTTTCTTAATTGCTCTCTTCTCGTTATTTCATTTGTAATGTTTTATGAGTCGGAGTAAATAGAAATAGTTTTACATACTTTGCATACGAAAATATTTACCTGTTGCTGTATATGATATGAACATTTCTAATCTCTCTCTCTTTCTCTCTCTCTCTCTCTCTCTCTCTCTCTCTCTCTCTCTTTCTTGTTTTCATCGGATCTCGCTAAAAAAAGATCTGACATATTTAATGTGTTATGAAAGAAAAAAAAAAAACAAAATGCGTCACTCATCGCCGCAAACACGTTAATCTCTCAATCGTTTTTCGCGAGATACAATTTATTCGGATCTGATCGAGCCGACATCGCGTAATCAACCGAGAAAAGCTCCAGCGTTCGCGCGCCGCGAACTCCGTTTCGATCGCCGTTGAATGCAGATTCCGAAGAAGGGAAGGACGCGTACTGTTATATAATACCGAATCGGATTCACACCTGCAAGTTACGCAGACGTCTTGCTTCTCTCACCTTGCGCTTTTTCTGCTACTGCTGCTGATGCGATGCTTGCTCCGCAATGTGAGATCGGCGACAGTATCCAGGATGAGCGACGACGATATATCCTTCGGGACTATCTCGCGGAGTCACGTCGATGTATCCTGCTTGGGTGCCGGCGACGACGGGTAAAATCGACGCTGCGTGACGTACATTGATAATATTTCGCGGCATGGATCACCACTGATCACACTAATCGGCGAACAAATCGGTTATCAAACGTACGTCTCACGAGAACCCGCGAAAACAAAAATATAACCGATCGCGAAACATCAATTCCGCGGAATTCGAGAGATATCGTCGGGATAATCTCAATCCCCAAAGCACTTGGGTATCACTTCACACCACGGCGAACCTTTGTGTTTCACTTTGACGCTTCTTCGCGCCGTTTCTTCGCGCCTCTTTCTCTCTCTCTCTCTCTCTTGTTTTCTCTCTTTCTCGCACACTTGGCTTCTCGCTCAGCGAAAATGAAAAATCTCGATCGACAGCCGGGCGTTTCGAGTGCTGTCGAGGTGTGTGGATGGGGATTTTATTGTTCCCTCGTGACTATTCGCGGTTGTCAGCTGTTTTTCCCGATCTGATCCTCTTCATTAGCGCGCCTTCGTTTTCGCTAAGCTTATTCTTCCGCGCAGCGCACGATGATCACACACGTGGGTTTCTTCCTCGCACGCACTCACGCGCACTCACGTATATACGGTGTCGTGT